>NW_021703786.1:22855642-23016855 GCF_005190385.1 Monodon monoceros
TGTGTGTGTGTGTGTGTGTGTGTGTGTGTGTGTGTGTGTGTGTGTGTACCAAATAAAGGGAGCTTTGAGGAGACCCATGAATAGCAGGACTACAGTTAATTTTTTAATATCCTCACTATGTTTTGACTTTCTTATTAACTGTTTAATGGATGTCTCTTCTCCAAACAATGTTTGCTTAGAGATTGAAAATTAATTTTAATAGCCTCAATAGCTTAAGCAGAGGAGGGTTAATTTTTTTTTCTTTTTCTTTGAACATCATAAAACCAAATAGAGATTAGGTTGGCCATCTTGTGCTTCTTATATCAGCTACAGCCCCTCAAACCTCTGTTTGTCAAGGATCTGTAGCCATATACATGGACTAATAGTAGGAAAAACTGTTGTCAAGAAATTAAGAATTAGTGGTGCACTGAAGATGATCTGGCTTAGATTTAATCAGGACTGGTTGGCTAGATAGCAAGGTTTGTAATAACAGGAGATGATGGTTTTCACAAATACTGGGATGAATTCTGAAGAGCCTGAATGCATGATAGTTATTCATTCATCATAAAATTTTTTGAGTACTATATACACTAGGCACTAAGGATACTATGTTGGACAAAACAGGCAAAGTCCCTGCCCTTGTGGAGCTGACATTCTAGCCAGTGGGGTATAGATAGCACAGTTGTTTGGCCTTGCTAGAGGCAATTAATTAGGGAACATGGGCAGTGTGACCTAGCTCACACTAGTGTAAGGCTTGGGGGCACTTAAGTGTTCTCAGTCTTTTGGCTGACCCAAATCTCCGAAGAGTTAAAGAAACGCATATTTCTTCACGCATATTCTAAACGCATATTTTGCGTCTTATGTCTCTAAACCATTAAGCAACTCTCACCCCCCTAAAGTCACATTGCTTGCCTGTTTGTGGCAGAAGTTGCATTTTTAAAACGAAGTATTTGATTTATTTCATTTGTAATTTGAACCCTTTATTATTTAGTAGGATTAATTTATGCCCATCCTTTTCTTCTATCCTCAGTCTAGGGGGAAGAGTGAGTTACTCCTTATTAAAGGTTTTGATCTTGTCTCTTCAGGTCTCTGCAACACCTTGTTCCTATGATTTTTCCTGTCATCCTAAATCTTTAGTTTTTCTTTTTGTTGGCTTTTCCTCTTTAGCATATAAACATGCTTACATTTCTTCCTTAAACGAAATTCCTCTAGTTAACACCTCATGCTCTCCTTCCTGTCATTGGTAAACAGCCTAGGAAGTAATCTGCACTCCTTGTGGCCTAGTCTTCATCCTCTACCACTTACCAGTCATTCCTTAACCCTGCCCCCACTCCTTCAACGGAGGCTTTTTAGTTCTTATCTCACCTGTCTTCTTTTTAGTTTTTAACACTGGACATTTCTTTCTGCCTGTAAAACTTGTCTCACCATCTGTGTCACTTTCTCTGCTATCCACCCTTCCTCTTCATTCGTCCTCAAGTTTCCACGTGAGTTTCTCTTCCCCTGCCCATTCCTAAATCTTGACATACACTATGATTGTCTCACCCCTTTTCTCACTCTCTGCTAGCTTATCTACATCAGTAACCTCAGATGCAAATGTCTCATATCAAATCTCTAGCCCCATCATAGATCTCTCTCTGCAGTTACAGACCTTACTTGCCAGCTGTCCTTAGCTCTCCCATAGGTACTGAACTGATCTCACTTTCTACCTGCTTCTCCATGCCTGGCTTTTCTAGGTTTCCATCTCTATTAATGGCACCACCATTCACCCAATCTGTAAAAGCCAGAAACTTCCAGAGTTATTCTAGACTCTCCCTTCCTCCTTAGCTCCCACGTCTAATTTGGTTACCCCAGTTGATTCTTCCTCATAGATACCTAAGTAAATAACTCAGATCTACAACCCCCCCTTCTCCTTCCTTATAGCCACTTCCTTAGTTGTTCAGTACCTTGTCACTTTATATTTGTATTTTTATAATAATGTCCCAACTGCTTTCCTTGTGTCCAACTTTTCCTGCTGTCTCTCATCTAATCATTCTAAAATACTGATCTGAAACATGTCCTTTTTTTTGCTTAAAATTATAACTGGCGGACTATAGTTTTGTATGGTGTGTTCTTAGCGTAGTATACTAAACTGTTCCCCTGGGCCCTGCTTGTCTTTCTGAACATGTGCCCTGCAATTTTCCCAAATGTCCTACAGAACTCTAGCTGCACTGCAATATTTCTAGCTCTCTGTGGTAGCACTTAACAGTGCCTTCTATCTAAAATTCCCTCTCCTGACACTTCTTCCCTGATATAATGCCTCTTCAGATTTAAAAAGTTAACGCCAGTGTCATCTCCAGAAAAACTGTGCCTTGTCCCCAATTCATCATAGGTTGGGTACCCTCCTCCTGGGCCATCAATAAATGCACTTTGTGTAGTACCTCTATTAGAACACATCATTTTTTTTTTTTTTAAGCTGGCTGAAACTACACTGTGAATTCCTTGAGAATGGGACTGTATCTTTCATCTATAAACGCCCAGCACCCAATGCATTGCCTGACCTTCCTCAGCAAGCTTTCGATAAACCATTTAAAGTCCTCCTGCTAGGAGATTGTTAATGTAATTCTTTCTTTTTTAAAATAAATTTATTTATTTTTAGCTGCGTTGGGTCTTCGTTGCTGCACACGGGCTTTCTCTAGTTGCGGTGAGCGGGGGCTACTCTTCGCTGCAGTGCACAGGCTTCTCATTGCGGTGGCTTCTCTTTGTTGCGGAGCACGGGCTCTAGGCACACGGTCTTCAGTTGTTGTGGCGCGAGGGCTTCAGTAGTTGTGGCTCACAGGCTTAGTTGCTCCGTGGTATGTGGGATCTTCCTGGACCAGGGCTCGAACCCGTGTCCCCTGCATTGGCAGGTGGATTCTTAACCACTGCGCCACCAGGGAAGTCCCTGTTAATGTAATTCTTAAAGTCTACCAAGGGTGGTTTTTTTCCATCCTTCCTTTGCCTATGTTCTGATTTCAATGGCTTATTTATTACTAGCCTCTTATTATGCATTATATACACTAGGAAAAAGGTTAAAATTCAGAATCCGTCGTTTTTGTTGCTTAGGAACAGCCCTTGGAAAGCCAGGCTCACAGATTTGTTAAACAATACTATCAGGTGCTAAAATTTTCTGGCTTGTAAATACTCTTACCAAATCTCATCTCACTAGAATTATGTTGATTCCCCTTAAGGGATTCCTGAAGAAGGCAGGAGATGGTCTAAATTAAGTGTAAGTAAACTGTTACTTATAAAGTGCTTATTCTTAGCCATGAATAACTTTTATGCAAAGTCCAAAATGGGTAAAGACAGTCCCTACCTGGAACTAAGGGCAGAGGTTGACATGGCATAAATCAACTTTAATACTAAACAGACTGAACTAAGTGCTGTATAATAGTTAAAACAAAACCTATAGGTTATATATGGGGGAGGGGCATAGAACCAGAAAAGTAGAGTGTGTTGTTGCTGTTCCTGGTCCCTTTAACAATGCCATTGTAAAAAGCAGTTTTTGGAACTCTGTTCACATTGGCTTCAGAGTCTATTATAAACATTTAAACTTTTCTTATTAATGGTAAACTTTAATACAAAGAAAAAAGTAAAAATCAAATAACTGCTATTAACATTTTGATAAGCAGCCCTCTAGCTATCTCTGTACATGTAAGACATGCTTTTACATTGAATCATACCACCCACCTTGTTTTATGCCCTTCTCATATTACTCAGTATATAATGGACACTTTTCTGTAAATGTAAAACTTCGAATGCACATTCCCATTTGCTAAGCAATTGCATTTTAAAAAATTGATCCTAAGGAAATAAGAGTATGCACAAAGGTATATGACATGTTTCACAACTTTAAAAAAACGGAAGTAGAGCAGTATATTTATTGACATTTAAAGATGTTCATGTATATCATACTGTGAAGAAATCAGTAACTAAAACAATTTGTACAGTATGGTTTCAGTTTTGATTTTAAATGGGGTGTGTTTGTGTATACACATGCATAGAAAAAAAAGCAAAAGATATCAACGAAATTGCATATCTGGGAGAGGAATTTCAGGTAATTTTATTTTGTTCCTTTTCGCGTTCTGAGTTTTCTGCTATTCTATGAAACGTAGGTAACTTGTGTCATTAAAAAAAGGTTTTTTGGAACCAAGACTTATAAGAGATAAGGTGTTTTTAAACCCATTTGATCAGTGCTTAGGAAATTTCTTTGTAATCCTTAACAATAGGCAAACTGAACGAGATGTTAAACGAGCAATCAAATCCTTTTGAAAGGTATGGTATTAAATACTGCATTCCTGTTCAGATTGAGATCTCAACAAAAGAAATAACAATTTCTTCAGTGTTTCAGAAAATGTGACCGTTTCATTGAGGTTAGCATATTGCATATCTGAAGTACAGAGTTAAATTTTTTAAATTGAAATATAGCTGATTTATAGTGTTGTGCCAATCTGTGCTGTACTGAAGTTAAAATTTTAATTGAGAGGCAAAGGTTTAAAATAAAATTGTAGGCAAAGATTGGAACTGACATAAAAATCAGTGGGCTGTTTATAAAGTTAAACTTATATAAGTGTCTCTTGTTCCTAACAGATCAGTCATTGACACCATGAACTGGAATAAAGGTGGCCCTGGCACTAAGAGGGGATTTGGCTTTGGAGGTTTCGCTATTAGTGCGGGAAAGAAGGAGGAACCAAAACTCCCACAGCAGTCCCATAGTGCCTTTGGGGCAACCAGCTCTTCTGGATTTGGAAAGTCGGCTCCACCACAGCTCCCTTCCTTCTACAAAATTGGTTCTAAACGGGCCAACTTTGATGAAGAAAACGCGTAAGTGGTAATACCTGGTAATTTAGCAAAGGTTAGGCTTTGAGGTATTCATTCCATCAACAGAAATTGAAGCAAAGAAACCATTTGTTTCTCAAATAATAATATGACTTGTTAAAGTGGTTACCTCACTGGATTGCATTGTTCCTAACAAGTTAAATTGTTAAGTTTACTCATTCATAAGGAGTATACTTTTGTGGTCCTTCACTTTTGCTTGTTCCAAAAAGGATTTGAGGCCATTTAAACCTAAATGTGGCTGAAGAGTTTTAAATAATTCACGTGGCTTTTGATGGTCTTTAATGAAGTTTTTTTTTGTTTTTTTTTTTTGCGGTACGCGGGCCTCTCACTGTTGTGGCCTCTCCCGTTGCGGAGCACAGGCTCCAGACGCGCAGGCTCAGTGGCCATGGCTCACGCGCCCAGCCGCTCCCCGGCATGTGGGATCTTCCCGGACCGGGGCACGAACCCGTGTCCCCTGCATCGGCAGGCGGACTCTCAACCACTGCGCCACCAGGGAAGCCCTGAAGTTTTTTGTTTACACCATACAAGTTGTTTTGGAAACACAGGCAGTTGTCAGAACGGGCAGAGGCATAGTTTGGCTCAACACCCAAGTCCTTAAAATTGTTATGTTTAATATCTTATAGTGGTAGGAAGATCTCAGATTTTTGCCCACAGTTCTCAGGAAACATATTTACCGGTTACCTTTTTTAACTTGATGTCTAAGAAGGTGATTGTTAAAAAGCTGGGGCTTGAAAGTTTGAGCTGTAATTCCTTATAGATTATAACTTCTCTCTTTGCCAAGTCTGAAGAAATCTTGTATTGCTATTATTCCCAACCTGGTTGTGACACTGCTTGAGGGTTTTTTTTAGTTAAAAAACCCTCAAGATCAGAGTTTTTAAAGAACACAGCAGCATTTTAAAAAGTTGGTATGTTATTTAGCAATTAAATACAGAAGTAAGTGTTTAAGATTCAGCAAAGTCAAGGATCATTATTCTAGAGAACAGTTTACCGACTCAGAGATACTTTTAAATGATACATTAATGAAACTACTATATAAATGAATATGCATTTATGTGTGTGTGCAGCACATAACAGTGGTTAGAGCTTTTAAAATGAAGACTTGAAAGGCTATAAAATTTTAGGCTGTAGTAGTGATTTCTTTAAACTAATATTTGGTTGTATTACTATTTCATTTAATTCTGAGGTAAGATCTAAACAATGTTTTTGTTTTGTTTTAGTTGATAACTACATAGATATTCTTTTCTGGGATATTTGTTAGAGGGAAAGTGATACTTTTTCCAGATGTTGAAATTCTTTTCTGAATACTTACATAGTATGTTGAGGATTTTGGATTGAACATTTTATTTTTTAAGTATAGTTGATGTACAATGTTATATAAGTTTCAGGTGTACAACATAGTGATTCACAAATTTTAAAGTTTACACTCCATTTATAGTTATTATAAAATATTGGCTATATTCCTGAACATTTATTTTTAATTTTAGAAGTTTTCTGTTGGTTCTCAGAAAACAGCCCAGAACTTCTGAAGAAAGTCTCTAGCCTTATGAATACATCTCAATTTTTTTTAAGGATTATGAAGAATAAACTAGCTTTGTAATATTTCATACAAAGTAATTTTTTCCATGGCATACACTTTAATATTTGCTATATCTATTCAACAATGATATACTAAATTTGTACTGAAAACTTATCCCTTTTGAGAGAACTGGAAATGTGATTTTTAACAGACACTATTGAAATGGAGAATCTGCTGTGATTTTTTTTTTTTTTTGCAGTATTAGAATTTGGCATGTATTAAGTGATAATTTAATAATTAGGTCCTAAGTCAAAGGACCAAAATCTCTTAATTGTGACATATACTTTAATAAAAATTTGTGTTAAATGAAAGATTCACCTGACCCCAAATTGAACATTCACTCTTATCAATCATGCATCTTAATTTTCAGATATTTTGAAGATGAGGAAGAAGATTCTAGCAATGTTGATTTACCTTACATTCCTGCTGAAAACTCACCTACCCGCCAGCAATTCCATTCCAAGCCAGTAGATTCTGACAGCGATGATGATCCCTTAGAGGCATTCATGGCTGAAGTGGAGGCAAGTGTCAACTCTGTTATGTTAACATTTTCAGTGATTAGAAATAGATCAGATTAACCTAGTGCTTTAGTCCTCAGTCAGTTTGTTTCTTGGCCCTTTATTGGGAGAATTTTGCTTTTGTATTCTATAGTTTCTCAACTATGCTTCCACTGGCCCTGTAGCATTTTCAGAGATGATTCGTGCCTAGGAATTTGAACTGTAACCCTTGAACATAGTAGCTCAAGATTTGTGTGTTTGTTGTGTGTGTTTTGTTTTAATAATTCTTGGTATATTCTTGAATGAATATTATCTCATTCAATCTAGCATTTATTAAATAAATATGTAAGGTAATTAAACTTAAGGAACTTGCTAAAATTACAAATTCTGTATTCTGTACTTTTAATGTTTATTTCTTATTATCAACATTATCATCAACATTCATGACCTTGCTGTGGAAATTGAAACTTGTGACCTCTTCCTTCCTAAAACTCTTCTCACTAGGCTTTTGTGATTTTGTATTTTGTTCTTTTCTCCCATCTCCCTGACTTTCTGTTTATTTGCTATTTATTTGCTATTTATTATGAAAAATTTCAAACACATACAAAAGTAGAGTAATAAAATGAGCCCCCATGTACCCTTCACCCTGCTTTATCAGTTAACAACTTGGCCAGTCTTTTGTTATCTAACAACTCCCACCCCTCTTTCAGATTATTTTAAAGTAAATCTCAGACATATCATTTCATCCATCAGTATTTCTGTATTTCTATAACTCTTAAAAAACATAGCTACCATATCATTGTACCAAAAAAATTCTTACATAGCCATCTGTTATCTGTCATTCTGTGATTCTCTTCGTTTCTCAAATATGATTCTCCTACAGTTCGCTATATTGATTTGCTATTGTCACTCTTTATACATTCTTTAGTGACCTCATCCTCTTCTAAAACGTAACTTCTATGTGAATAATTAATATCTTTAGTTCCATAGTCTCTCTTTGGTTTCAGCTCTGCTTTTCTAGAATCATATTGACCATTTTTACATGGGTGTAAAAATGGCACCTTAAACCCAATTCATCATCTTTTCCTCCTCAGCCAGGTATTTCATCTTACTTCTCTTAATGGCACCAAAATTCACACAATCACATTGGCTTTTTTTTTTTTTCCCTTGGCCACGCCACTCGGCTTGCAGGATTTTAGTTCCCCGACCAGGGGTATCGAGCCCCGGCCTTCAGCAGTGAAAGTGCAGAGTCCTAACCACTGGACCGGCAGAGAATTCCCACATTGGTTTTAATTTCTTCCTTTGATTTGTCCCTCTTCTTTTCTTTTTTTAAAATTTTATTGAAGTATAGTTGATTTACAATGCTGTGTTAACTTCTTCTGTACAGCAAAGTGACTCAGTTACACGTATATATATTCTTTTTTTATTCTTTTCCATTATGGTTTGTCATAGAATATTGAATATAGTTCCCTCTGCGATACAGTATGACCTTGTTGTTTATCCATCCTATATATAATAGTTTATCTCTGCTAATCCCAAACTCCCATTCCTTCCCTCCTTTCCTCCCCTCCCCCTTGACAACCAGAAGTCTGTTCTCTATATCTGTGAGTCTATTTTCGTTTCGTACATATGTTGATTTGTGTCATAATTTATCAATAGATTCCATATATAAGTGATATCATATTGTATTTGTCTTTCTCTTTCTGACTTACTTCACTTAGTATGATCATCTCTAGATCCATCCGTGTTGCTGCAAATGGCATTATTTCATTCTTTTTCATGGCCGAGTAATAATCCTGTGTGTGTGTGTGTGTGTGTGTGTGTGTGTGTGTGCGCACACACACACATACGCACACCACATCTTCTTTATCCATTCATCTGTCGATGGGCATTTAGGTTGTTTCCATGTCTTGGCTATTGTAAATAGTGCTGCTATGAGCATAGGGGTGCATGTATCTTTTGAATTATGGTTTTGTCTGGATATATGCCCAGGAGTGGGATTGCTAGATCATATGGCAGCTCTATTTTTAATTTTCTGAGGAAACTTCATACTGTTTTTCCTAGTGGCTGCAACAATTTACATTCCCACCAACAACGTAAGAGGGTTCCCTTTTCTCCGTACCCTCTCTAGCATTTATTATTGTAGACTTTTTAATGATGGCCATTCTGACTGGTGTGAGGTGATGCTTCATGGTAGTTTTGATTTGGATTTCTATAATGATTAGCGATGTTGAGCATGTTTTTATGTGCCTGTTGGCCATCTATATGTCTTCTTTGGAGAAATGTCTATTTAGGTCTTCTGCCCATTTTTCGATTGGGTTATTTGTTTTTTTCTTGTTGAGTTGTATGAGCTGTTTGTATATTTTGGAAATTAAGCCCTTGTCAGTCGCATCATTTGCAAATATTTTCTCCCAGTCCATAGGATGTTTTTTCATTTTGTTTATGGTTTCCTTTGCTGTGCAAAAGCTTGTAAGTTTGATTGGGTCCCATTTGTTTATTTTTGTTTTTATTTCTATTGCCTTGAAAGACCTAAGAAAACATTGGTACCATTTATGTCAGAATATTTTGCCTGTGATCTTTTCTGGGAGTTTTATGGTGTCATATCTTATATTTAAGTCCTTAAGCCATTTTGAGTTTATTTTTGTGCATGGTGTGTTATAACTTAATTGATTTACATGCAGCTGTCTAACTTTCCTCCCACCACTAGCTGAAGAGACTATCTTTTTCCCATTTTATATTCTTGCCTCCTTTGTTGAAGATTAATGGACGGTAGGTAATGTGGAGTTTTCTCCTGGGTTCTCTATTCTGTTCCATTGATCTGTATGTCTGTTTTTGTGCCAGTACCACACTGTTTTGATTACTGTAGCTTTGTAGTGTTGTCTGAAGTCTGGGAGGGTTATGCCTTCTGTTTTGTTCTTTTTCCCCAGGATCGCTTTGGCAATTTTGAGTCTTTTATGGTTCTGTATTAATTTTAGCATTATTTTAGTTCTGTGAAAAATGTCATGGGTAATTTGACAGGGATCACATTAAATCTGTAGATTGCTTTGGGTAGTATTGCCTTTTTTTTTTTTTTGCGGTACGCGGGCCTCTCACTGTTGTGGCCTCTCCCATTGCAGAGCACAGGCTCCGGACGCGCAGGCTCAGCGGCCATGGCTCACAGGCCCAGCCACTCCGTGGCATGTGGGATCTTCCCGGACCGGGGCACGAACCCATGTCCCCTGCATCAGCAGGCAGACTCTCAACCACTGCGCCACCAGGGAAACCCTAGTATTGCCATTTTTAACAGTATTAATTCTTCCAGTCCAAGAGCATGGGATATCTTTCCATTTCTTTGAATTATCTTTAATTTCCTTTATTAATTTTTGTAGTTTTCAGCATATAAGTCTTTCACCTCCTTGGTGAGGTTTATTCCTAAGTATTTTATTTTTATTTTGCTGCCATTTTATTTTATTTATTTATTTAAAAATATGTATATATTTTTTGGCCGCACTGCACAGTTTGCGGGATCTCAGTTCCCTGACCTGGGAGGATTGAACCCAGCCCACAGCAGTGAAAGCACTGAATCCTAACCACTAGACCACCCCTGGTGCAATTTGAAAAGGGATTGTTTGTTTACATTCCCTTTCTGTTATTTCCTTGTTGGTGTAAAGAAATACAACCACTTTCTGTATGTTAATGTTGTATCCTGCTACCTTGCTTAATTCGTTTATCAGTTCTAGTAGTTTTTGTGTGGAGTCTTTCAGTTTTCTATGTACAATATCATGTCATCTACGTATAATGACAATTTTACCTCTTCTCTACCAATTTGAATACCTTTTATTTTGTTTTCTTGTCTGATTGCAGTGGCTAGGACTTCCAATACTATGTTGAGGAGAAGTGGTGAGCATGGGCATTCTTGTCTTGTTCCAGATTTTGGGGGGAAGGCTTTCATCTTTTCACCATTGAGTATTATATTGGCTGTGGGTTTGTCGTAAATAGCTTTTATTATGTTGAGATATGTTCCCTGTATACCCATTTTTGTAAGGGTTTTTATCATCAGTGGATGTTGAATTTTATCAAATCCGTCTGTTGAGATGGTCATGTGGTTTTTGTCCTTCCTTTTGTTTTTGTGTGTTTGTTTTTCTTTCTCCAACACCGTAAGTTCATTTCTTGCTCACGTAAAAGCCAAAATGGGTGTTTCTAACCCGTGGGTGGTGCTCCTTCAAGCAACATTCAGGGCTCCTCCATCTTGTGGCTCTACTCTCTTCAACATATGATTCCAAGTGGCAGAAGGGGACTGAGCATCTGTCGTTTCTTTTGTTGATGTGGTGTATCACATTGATTGGTTTGTGTATGTTGAACCATCCTTTTGACCCTGGGGTAAATCCAACTTCGTTGTGGTATATGTCTTTTTTTACGTGTTGTTGGATTTGGTTTGCTAATATTTTGTTGAGAATTTTTGTATCTATATTCATCAAAGATACTGGCCTATAATTTTCTTTTTTGGTAGTGTCTTTGACTGGTTTTGGTATCAGGGTGATGGTTTCTTCACAGAATCTCTTTGGGAGTGTTTCTCCCTCTTCAGTCTTTTGGAAGAGTTTGATAAGGATCGGTATAATTTCTTCTTGGTATGTTTGATAGAATTCCCCAGTGAAGCCACCTGGTCCTGGACTTTTCTTTGTAGGGAGTTTTTTGATTACAGATTCGATTTCATTTCTAGTGATTGGTCTGGTCAAGTTATATATTTCTTCTTGATTCAGTTTTGGTAGCCTGTATGTTTCTAGAAAGTTGTCCATTTCTTCTAGGTTGTTGAATTTGTTGCCGTATAATTATTCATAGTATTCTCTTATGCTTTTTTGTTATTTCTGTGGTATCAATTGTGATTTCTTCTCTTTTTTATTTTGTTTATCTGGGGGTTTTCCGTGTTTTGGGGTTTTTTTTTTCTTTTCTTGGCTGCGCCATGCAGCTTATGGAATCTTAGTTCCCTGACCAGGGATTGAACCCATGCCCTCGGCATTGAAAGTGTGGAGTCCTAACTACTGGACCACTGGGGAATTCCCAAGGT
The DNA here is from genome assembly GCF_005190385.1 of Monodon monoceros. Taxonomy (NCBI): domain Eukaryota; kingdom Metazoa; phylum Chordata; class Mammalia; order Artiodactyla; family Monodontidae; genus Monodon; species Monodon monoceros. The sequence goes on from NW_021703786.1 coordinate 22,867,593, forward strand.
TTGTCATTCTTGTTTACCCTTTCAAAGAACCAGCTCTTGGTTTTATTGATTCTTTTCTATTTTATTTTTAATCCCTATTTTATTTCCTTTCTTTTCCTGATCTTTATTATCTCCTTCCTTCTGCTGACTTTCTAGTTCATTGACATTTAAGGTAATTATTGATAAATATGTATTTATTGCCATTTTAAACCTTGTTTGCCCATTGATTTTATATATATATTTTTTGTCCCTTTTTGTTTTGTTTTGTTTTTCCTTTTGTGGTTTGATGATTTTCTTTTGTATTATGCTTAATTATATTCTCTTCTTTTTGGTTTTTGTGAATCAGTTGTGTTTTTGATTTGTGGTTGCCCTGTTTTTCAAGTATGTTAACCCCTTCCTATATCTACTTGCTTTACACTGGTAGTCATATAGACCTAAACATACTCTAGAAAAGTCTACATTTTTGTACTCTCCTCCCTCACATTTTATGATTTTGACGTCCTCTTTTGCATCTTCATGTTCATCCTTTTGCTGTTCATTGTGGTTATCATTCTCTGACAGAAATGTTTTGATTTTTTTTTTAATCTTACTTAAGTGATTACTGGCTTAGTTAAGTGATTTACTTTACAATTGTGATTTTCTCTTTCCTGTATATTCTTTTGTGTGTGTGTGTGTTTGATTTTTTTTTAACATCTTTATTGGAGTGTAATTGCTTTATAATGTTGTGTTAGTTTCTGCTGTATAACAAAGTGAATCACCTATACATATATCCCCATATCCCCTCCCTCTTGCTACTCTATCCCACCCCTCTAGGTAGTCACAAAGCACCGAGCTGATCTCCCTGTGCTATGCGGCTGCTTCCCACTATCTGTTTTACATTTGGTACGGTATATATGTCCATGCCACTCTCTAACTTCGTTCCAGCTACCCTTCCCTCTCCCCTTCTCCTCAAGTCCATTCTTTTTTTTTTTTTTCTTTTTTTTGCTACGCGGGCCTCTCCTGTTGTGAAGCACAGGCTCAGCGGCCATGGCCCACAGGACTAGCCGCTCTGCGGCATGTGGGATCTTCCCGGACCGGGGCACGAACCCATGTCCCCTGCATCGGCAGGTGGACTCTCAACCACTGTGCCACCAGGGAAGCCCTCAACTCCATTCTTTATGTCTGCATCTTTATTCCAGTCCTGCCCCTAGGTTGTTCAGAACCATTTTTTTCCGTATATATGTGTTAGCATATGGTATTTGTTTTTCTCTTTCTGACTTACTTCACTCTGTATGACAGACCCTAGGTCCATCCACCTCACTACAAACGCAATTTCGTTTCTTTTTATGGCTGAGTAATATTACGTTGTATACATGTGCCACATCTTCTTTATCCATTCATCTGTCAGTGGACACTTAGGTTGCTTCCATGTCCTTGCTATTGTAAATAGTGCTGCAGTGAACATTATGGTGCATGACTCTTTCTGAATTATGGTTTTCTCAGGGTATATGCCCCGTGGTGGGATTGGTAATTCTATTTTTAGTTTTTCAAGGAACCTCCATACTGTTCTCCACACCCTCTCCAGCATTTATTGTTTGTGGATTTTTTGATGATGGCCATTCTGACTGGTATGAGGAGATACGTCATTGTAGTTTTGATTTGCATTTCTCTAATGATTAGTGATGTTGAGCGTCCTTTCATGTGTTTGTTGGCAATCTGTATATCTTCTTTGGAGAAATGTCTATTTAGGTCTTCTGCCCATTTTTGGATTGGATTGTTTGTTTTTTTGATACTAAGCTGCATGAGCTGCTTGTATATTTTGGAGATTAATCCTTTGTCAGTTGCTTCGTTTGCAAATATTTTCTCCCGTTCTGAGGGTTGTCTTTTCATCTTTTTTATGGTTTCCTTTGCTGTGCAAAAGCTTTTAAGTTTCATGAGATCCCATTTGTTTATTTTTGTTTTTATTTCCCTTTCTCTAGGAGGTGGGTAAAAAGGATCTTGCTGTGATTTATATCACAGAGTGTTCTCCCTATGTTTTCCTCTAAGAGTTTTATAGGGTCTGGCCTTACATTTAGGTCCTTAATCCATTTTGAGTTTAATTTTGTGTATGGTGTTAGGGAGTGTTCTAATTTCATTCTGTTACATGTAGCTGTACCACTTATTGACGAGGCTGTCTTTTCTCCATTGTATATTCTTGCCTCCTTTATCAAAGATAAAGATAAGGTGACAGTATGTGTGTGGGTTTATCTCTGTGCTTTCTATCCTGTGCTTTCTATCCTGTTCCATTGATCTGTATTTCTGTTTTTGTGCCAGTACCATACTGTCTTGCTTACTGTAGCTTACTGTAGCTTTGTAGTATAGTCTGAAGTCAGGGAGCCTGATTGCTCCAGCTCCATTTTTCTTTTTTAAGATTGCTTTGGGTATTTGGGGTCTTTTGTGTTCCCATACAAATTGTGCAATTTTTTGTTCTAATTCTGTGAAAAATGCCATTGGTAGTTTGATAGGGATTGCATTGAATCTGTAGATTGCTTTGGGTAGTATAGTCGTTTTCACAATGTTGATTCTTCCAGTCCAAGAACATGGTATATCTCTCCATCTGTTTGTATCATCTTTAATTTCTTTCATCAGTGCCTTATAGTTTTCTGCATACAGGTCTTTTGTCTCTTTTGGTAGATTTATTCCTAGGTATTTTATTCTGTTGTTGCAAAGGTAAATGGGAGTGTTTCCTTAATTTCTCTCTCAGATTTTTCATCACTAGTATATAGGAATGCAACAGATTTCTGTGCATTAATTTTGTATCCTGCTACTTTACCAGATTCATTGATTAGCTTTAGTAGTTTTCTGGTAGCATTGTTAGGATTCTCTATGTGTAGTGTCATGTCATCTGTAAACAGTGACAGTTTTACTTCTTTTCCGATTTGGATTCCTTTTCTTTTTCTTCTCTGATTGCTGTGGCTAAAACTTCCAAAACTATGTTGAATAATAGTGGTGAGTGTGGGCAACCTTGTTTTCTTCCTGATCTTAGTGGAAATGATTTCAGTTTTTCACCATTGAGAACGATGTTGGCTGTGGGTTTGTCATATATGACCTTTATTATGTTGAGGTATGTTCTCTCTATGCCTACTTTCTGGAGGGGTTTTATCATAAATGGGTGTTGAATTTTGTCACAAGTTTTTTCTGCATCTATTGAGATGATCATACGGTTTTTGTCCTTCAGTTTGTTAATATGGTGTATCACATTGATTGATTTGCATATATTGAAGAATCCTTTCATTCCTGGGATAAACCCCACTTGATCATGGTGTGTGATCCTTTTAATGTGCTGTTGGATTCTGTTTGCTAGTAGTTTGTTGAGGATTTTTGCATCTGTGTTCATCAGTGATATTGGCCTGTAGATTTTTTTGTGACATCTTTGTGTGGTTTTGGTATCAGTGATGTTGGCCTCGTAGAATGAGTTTGGGAGTGTTCCTCCCTCTGCTGTATTTTAGAAGAATTTGAGAAGGATAGGTGTTAGCTCTTCTCTAAATGTTTGATAGAATTCGCCTGTGAAGCCATCTGGTCCTGGGCTTTTGTTTGTTGGAAGATTTTTAATCACAGTTTCAATTTCAGTGCTTGTGATTGGTCTGTTTATATTTTCTTTTTCTTCCTGGTTCAGTCTTGGAAGGCTGTGCTTTTCTAAGAATTTGTCCATTTCTTCTAGGTTGTCCATTTTATTGGCATACAGTTGCTTGTAGTAATCTCTCATGATCCTCTGTATTTCTGCAGTGTCAGTTGTTACTTATGCTTTCTCTTTTCTAATTCTGTTGATTTGAGTCTTCTCCCTTTTTTTCTTGAGGAGTCTGGCTAATTAATGGTTTATCAATTTTGTTTTTCTTCTCAAAGAACCAGCTTTTAGTTTTATTGATCTTTGCTACTGTTTCCTTCATTTCTTCATTTATTTTTGATCTGATCTTTATGATTTCTTTCCTTCTGATAACTTTGGGGTCTTTTTTGTCTAATTGCTTTAGGTGTAACATTAGGTTATTTGAAATTTTTTTTGTTTCTTGAGGTAGGACTGTATTGCTCTAAACTTCCCTCTTAGAACTGCTTTTGCTGCATCCCATAGGTTTTGGGTTGTCGTGTTTTCATTGTCATTTGTTTCTAGGTATTTTTTGATTTCCTCTTTGATTTCTTCAGTGATCTCTTGGTTATTTAGTAGTGTATTGTTTAGCCTCTATGTGTTTGTATTTTTTTACAGTTTTTTTTTTCCTGTAATTGATATGTAGTCTCATAGCATTGTGGTTGGAAAAGATACTTGATACGATTTCAGTTTTCTTAAATTTACCAAGGCTTGATATATGACCCAAGATATGATATATCCTGGAGAATGTTCCATGAGCACTTGAGAAGAAAGTGTATTCTGTTGTTTTTGGATGGAATGTCCTATAAATGTCAATTAAGTCCATCTTGTTTAATGTGTCATTTAAAGCTTGTGTTTCCTTATTTATTTTCATTTAGGATGATCTGTCCATTGGTGAAAGTGGGGTATTAAAGTCCCCTACTATTATTGTGTTACTGACAATTTCCCCTTTTATGGCTGTTTGCATTTGCCTTATTTATTGAGGTGCTCCTATGTTGGGTGCATAAATATTTACAATTGTTATATCTTCTTTTTGGATTGATCCCTTGATCGTTATGTAGTGTCTTTCTTTGTCTCTTGTAATAGTTTTTATTTTAAAGTCTATTTTGTCTGATATGAGAATTGCTACTCCAGCTGTCTTTTGATTTCCATTTGCATGGCATATCTTTTTCCATCCTCTCACTTTCAGTCTGTATGTGCCCCTAGCTAGGTCTGAAGTGGGTCTCTTGTAGACAGCATATATACGGGTCTTGTTTCTGTATCCATTCAGCCAGTCTGTGTCTTTTGTTTGGAGCATTTAATCCATTTACATTTAAGGTAGTTATCGACATGTATGTTCCTATTACCATTTTCTTAGTTGTTTTGGGTATGTTGTTGTAGGCCTTTTCCTTCTCTTGTGTTTTCTGCCCAGAGAAGTTCATTTAGCATTTGTTGTAAAGCTGGTTTGGTGGTGCTGAATTCTCTTAGCTTTTGCTTGTCTGTAAAGGTTTTAATTTCTCCGTCGAATTTGAATGAGATCCTTGCCTGGTAGAGCAATCTTGGTTGTAGGTTTTTCCCTTTCATCACTTTAAATATATTTATTTTTATATTTGGCTGCGTTGGGTCTTCGTTGCTGCACACAGGCTTTCTCTAGTTGCAGCGAGCAGGGGCTACTCTTCATTGCGGTGTGTGGGCTTCTCGTTGCGGTGGCTTCTCTTGCTGCGGAGCATGGGCTCTAGAGCGCCGGCTCAGTCGTCGCTCATGGGCTTAGTTGCTCCGTGGCATGTGGGATCTTCCCAGACCAGGGCTTGAACCCGGGTCCCCTGCATTGGCAGGTGGATTCTTAACCACTGTGCCACCAGGGAAGCCCCTTTTCATCACTTTAAATATGTCCTGCCACTCCCTTCTGGCTTGCAGAGTTTCTGCTGAAAGGTCACCTGTTAACCTTATGGGGATTCCCTTGTATGTTATTTGTTGCTTTTCCCTTGCTGCTTTTAATGTTTTTTCTTTGTATTTAAATTTTGATAGTTTGGTTAATATGTGTCTTGGTGTGTTTCTCCTTGGATTTATCCTGTATGGGACTCCCTGCGCTTCCTGGACTTGACTATTTCCTTTCCCGTATTAGGGAAGTTTTCACTATAGTCTCTTCAAATATTTTCTCAATCCTCTTCTTTTTCTCTTCTTCTTCTGGGACCCCTATAATTCAAATGTTGGTGAGTTTAATGTTGTCACAGAGGTCTCTGAGACATAGACTGTCCTCAATTCTTTTTGTTCTTTTTTCTTTATTCTGCTCTGTGATACTTTTTTCCACTATTTTATCCTCCAGGTCACTTATCTGTTCTTCTGCCTCAGTTATTCTGCTATTGATTCCTTCTAGAGAATTTTTAATTTCATTTATTGTGTTGTTCATCATTGTTTGCTCTTTAGTTCTTCTAGGTTCTTGTTAAACGTTTCTTGTATTTTCTCCATTCTGTTTCCAAGATTTTGGATCATCTTTACTATCATTACTCTGAATTCTTTTTCAGGTAGCCTGCCTATTTGTTTCCTCTTCATTTGTTTGGTCTGGTGGGTTTTTACTTTGCTCCTTCATCTGCTGTGTGTTTCTCTGTCTTCTTATTTTGCTTAACTTACTGTGTGTGGGGTCTCCTTTTCGCAGGCTGCAGGTTCGTAGTTCTGTTGTTTTTGGTGTCTGCCCACAGTGGGTAAGGTTGGTTCAGTGGGTTGTGTAGACTTCCTGATGGAGGGGACTGATGCCTGTGTTCTGGTGGATGAGGCTGGATCTTGTCTTTCTGGTGGGCAGGATCACGTCTGGTGGTGTGTTTTGGGGTGTCTGTGAACTTATTATGCTTTTAGGCAGCCTCTCTGCTAATGGGTGGGGTTGTGTTCCTATCTTGCTAGTTGTTTGGCATAGTGTGTCCAGCACTGTAGCTTGCTGGTCGTTGAGTGTAGCTGGGTGTTGGTGTTCAGATGGAGATCTCTGGGAGAGCTCTTGCTGATTGATACTACGTGGGGCCAGGAGGTCTCTGGTGGTCCAATGTCCTGAACTCGGCTCTCCCACCTCAGAGGCTCAGGCCTGACATCCGGCCAGAGCACCAAGACCCTGTCAGCCACACAGCTCAGAAGAAAAGGGAGATTAAAAAAGAAAGAAAAATAAATAAAATAATATAAAGTTATTAAAATAAAAAATATTAAAATTTAAAAGTAATAAAAAAGAGAGCAACCAAACCAGTAAACAAGTCCACCAATTATAACAATTGCTAAAAACTATACTAAGATAAATATAAAAATCAGAAAGTGGTCAGTCTCATACAGCACACCCCAAGTCTACAGTTGCTCCCAAAGTCCACCGCCTTAATTTTGGGATGATTCTTTGTTCAGGTATTCCAGAGATGCAGGGTATCTCAAGTTGATTGTGGGGTTTAATCTGCTGCTCCTGAGGCTGCACGAAGAAATTTCCCTTTCTCTCCTTTGTTCTCACAGCTTCTGGGGTTCAGCTGTGGATTTGGCCCTGCTTCTGCATGTAGGGCGCTCTCTGGCATCTGTTCTTTGCCCAGACAGGAGGGGGTTAAAGGAGTGGCTGATTAGGGGTCTCTGGCTCACTCGGGCCAAGGAGAGGGAGGGGTACGGATGCAGGGCGAGCCTGCGGCGGCAGAGGCCAGCATGACGTTGCACCAGCCTGAGGCACGTGCTGTGTGTTCTCCTGGGGAAGTTGTCCCTGGATCACTGGACCCTGGCAGTGGCGGGCTGCACAGGCCCCTGGGAGGGGAGGTGTGGATAGTAACCTGTGCTTGCACACAGGATTCTTGATGGCTGCAGTAGCAGCCTTAGCGTCTCATGCCTGTCTCTGGTGTCCACGCTGATAGCCGTGGCTCATGCCCGTCTCTGGAGCTCATTTAGGCGGTGCTCTGAATCCTCTCTTCTCGCACACCCAGAAACAATGGTCTCTTGACTTTTAGGCAGGTCCAGACTTTTTCTCGGACTCCCTCCCGGTTAGCTGTGGCACACTAGCCCCCTTCAGGCTGTGTTCACGCAGCCAACCCCAGTCCTCTCCCTGGGATCTGATGCCCCCACCTGCCCCGGCGGGTGAGCAGACAAGCCTCAGCTTGGTGAGTGCTGGTTGGCACCGATCCTCTGTGCAGGAATCTCTCTGCTTTGCCCTCTGCACCCCTGTTGCTGCACTCTCCTCTGTGGCTCCGAAGCTTCCCCGCCGTCACCTCCCCCCCGCATCTCCACCAGTGAAGGGGCTTCCTAGTGTGTGGAAACTCTTCCTCCTTCACAGCTCCCTCCCAGAGGTGTAGGTCCTGTCCCTATTCTTTTGTCTCTGTTTTTTCTTTTGCCCTACCCAGGTACGTGGGGAGTTTCTTGTTTTGGGGGAAGTCTGAGGTCTTCTGCCAGCATTCAGTAGGTGTTCTGTAGGAGTTGTTCCACATGTAGATATGTATTTTTGATATATTTATGGGGAGGAAGGTGATCTCCACTTCTTACTCCTCCGCCATCTTGAAGGTCCTCCTCTTTTCTGTAGATTCTTACTTTTCTGTTAGGGAAGACCTTTCAATAGTTCCTTTAGTATAGGTTTAGTATTGCTGTATTCTTTTAGTTTTTGCTTGTCTGAGAAATTCTTTATCTCTCCTTCTATTCTAAATGATAACTTTGCTGGGTAGAGTGTCCTAGGTTGCAGATTTTTCCCTTGCAGGATGTTGAATGTAGCTTGCCTCTCCCTTCTGGCCTGAAACACTTCTGTAGAGAAATCAGCTGATAGCCTTATTGGGGTTCCCTTGTAATTAACTTTTTGTTTTTCTCTTGCTGCCTTTAGAATCCTCTCTTTAACTTTTGCCATTTTTATTATAACACATCTTGGTGTAGGTCTGTTTGGGTTTATCTTGTTTGCCACCCTCTGTGCTTCCTGTATCTGGATATGTTTCCTTCTTAAGGTTTGGGAATTTTTCAGCCATAATTTCTTCAAATAAATTTTCAATCCCCTTTTCTCTTTCTTCTCTTTCTAGGATCCCTGTTATGCATAGATTGGCACTCTGTATTATCCCATAGGTCTCTTATATTTCCTTCATTTTTTTTCGATTGGGTTTCTGTCTGCTCTTCTTACTGGGTGATTTCCATTATTCTATCTTCCAGATCACTTATTTGTTCTTCTGCATTATTCATTCTGCTGTTCATAGCCTTTAGTTCAGCTTTCATCTCTTCTAATGAATTCTCTAATTTTTCTTGTCTCCTTATAGTTTTTAGTTCCTTTTTATAGTAATCTGCATTTCTGTCGATAGCCTTTCTTAGTTCCTTCAGTATTTTCATTATCTCCTTTTTGAACTTGGTGTCTGTTAGACTGAAGAAGTCTGTTGCATTGTTTGTTCTTTCATGGGAATTCTCTCGATCTTTTAATTGGAGTAGTTCCTCTGCTTCTTTACTTTAGTCATATTGCTTTTGCTGTATGAGTTTAGGAGAAACAATTATTTACTGTTGTCTTGGAGGGCTATTTTTATGTGGTATTGTCCCTGTGTAGCCTGTATGGGTTTAATAATTTTGGGTGCGAGGGCTGTTTTTAGTATGGATGTCTACCATCTCTTTCCTCAGTGTATGCCGGCCGTTATCCCCTTGATAGGAGGTATGACTGGTGGTGTGACCAGAGCCTGCATTGAGCGAGACTTCCTCTTTGCTCTCTGGTTGTCACTGTCCTGTCAGGGGCAGGGTCTGCTCCCTAGCTGTTGGAGTGGAAGCCCCCAGATCTGTTTCTGAGCTGCATTTCTGATCTGCAGTGTGAGGTAGGTGTGATTGGAGGGCTCCCACTGGGAGCAGAGCCACTGAGTATTCCTCCGCTGGAGCTGTTCATTTGTGAGTACCCTCTGCTGTGTCATCTTTCACCCATTGTGCGGGTTCACAGAGTACAGTGTTGTTGGTGTGGCCCCCGGCCCCACCTCAACCTTGGGTACACCAGCAGCAGGCCCTGGTATCTCTCTGGCGTTGTTTTTGCACGGCCAGCAGCGCAGATCCGCTGAAGTCAGGTCCCAGGACTGCAGTAGGCATGCACCTGGACCTGCTGAGGGAGCTGTGGAGGCAGCTCAGACCCTGGCCGGGCCCAGCCCCCACGTATACTGGTCCACAAAGCCCACAGCTGCTAAAGCCAGACCCATCACAGCCGCGGGAGCACCTGTGGTCTGTTTGGTTGTTCCACAGGCACTGAATTTACAAAGTTGGCAGCAGAGGTCTAAATCCGTGGTTCACGCAGCTGCTGGGAGATATTTCAGCTCTGCTCGTGAGTCGCACAGCCCCTGGGGCTCAGCTGTGGTTTCACCCACACCTCTGCATGTGGGCAACCCACTGGCGTTGCTCCTGGGGATGCCGAGGTGGCTGGGGCACACAAGCCTGTCCAGGCGGGAGGGGGCTAGGATGGCAGCTGTGGCTCGCAAGCCTGCCCAGGCAGTGTCCAGTGCCTGGGGAAGGAGGCCGCAATGGCAGCCCCACCCCTCCCTTCACATGCCACTTAACATTGGTGCTTTGGTTCTGTGGTGGCCCAGGCTTCTTCTGAAAACGCTACTACTGCTGTGCGCCCTGCTCCAGCCCCTTCAGGCTGTCTCCATACAGCCAGCAGCAGTCCTCCCCCCGGGTCTGTTCTCTAAACACTGCATTCCAGCACCCTCCCCCCACCCCCATACCAACAGAGGAGCTTCTCATGCTCAGGCTCCCAGGGCGGTGGCACAGACCTACCGTGTAGGTCTCTCTCTGTCCTGCCTGCCGCAAACTGGTTGTTGCACTCTCCTCTGAGCCTCTGAAGCTCCTTTTCTGTCCCAGCTAATCTCCCTGCTGGGGATGGGACTTCCCAGGGTATGGGAACTTCTCTCCTTCAGCTCCTTCCCAAGGGCGGGGGTCCCGTACCACTTCCTCTTTTTTTTAATTTTTTTTAAACTTTTCATTTATTTATTTATTTATAAAATTAATTTTATTTATTTTGGCTGCATTGGGTCTTCGTTGCTGCGCGCAGGCTTTCTCTAGTTGCGGTGAGCAGGGGCTACTCTTCGTTGTGGTGCGCAGGCTTCTCATTGCGGTGGCTTCTCTTGATACAGAGCACGGGCTCTAGGGCACATGGGCTTCAGTAGTTGTGGCACGTGGGCTCAGTAGTTGTGGCTCACAGGCTCTAGAGTGCAGGCTCAGTAGTTGTGGCTCACAGGCTTAGTTGCTCTGCAGCATGTGGCATCTTCCAGGACTAGGGATCCAACCCGTGTCCCCTGCATTGGCAGGCAGATTCTTAACCACTGCACCATCAAGGAAGTCCCTGTAGATATATTCTTGGTATATTTGTGGGAAGAGGTGAGTTCCATGTCCTGCTACTCCACCACCTTGATTCTTCCCTCTCTTCTTTTTTTTTTTTTTTTTTAACATTTATTGAAGTATAATTGCTTTACAATGATGTGTTAGTTTCTGCTGTATACCAAAGTGAATCAGCTATACATATACATGTATTCCCGTATACCCTCCCTCTTGCGTCTCCCTCCCACTCTCCCTATCCCACCCCTCTAGGTGGTCACAAAGCATCGAGCTGATCTCCCTGTGCTATGCAGCTGCTTCCCACTAGCTATCTGTTTTTCATTTGGTAGCGTATATATGTCCATGCCACTCTCTCTTTGTCCCAGTTTACCCTTCCCCCTCCCCATGTCCTCAAGTCAGTTCTTTACATCTGCGTCTTTATTCCTGTCCTGCCCCTAGGTTCTTCATAACCTGTTTTTTTTTTTAGGTTCCATATATATGTGTTAGCATACAATGTTTGTTTTTCTCTTTCTGAGGTACTTCACTCTGTATGACAGACTCTGGGTCCATCCACCTCACTACAAGTAACTCCGTTTCGTTCCTGTTTATGGCTGAGGAATACTCCATTGTAGATATGCGCCACATCTCCCTCTCTTCTAGCATGATCAGGCATGTTCATGACTTGCTTCATTTAATCCTCAGAATAATAAAGGAGAATAGGCAGAAAAACTATATATAAATATAATTTTTTAACTAATAAGAAAACTGAACCCTAAGATAATTCAGATTCGTTCTCCAAATCACATTGGTACTGTGTGGCAGAGCTGGGACTCAAATCTAATTTGTCTTGCTTAGTAGTCCTGAGAGCTAGCTCTTGTCCAGTACGTAATGCTGCCTTCCTCTTGTCATATGCCAGGTTCTGTCAGTCTTTACAGTATCTCTTGCATCTGTTTCTTTCTATGTCCCCTATAGTCATCTTACCTTATACCTTCGTTAACTCTTGCCTGATCTAAATTCTCTCCCTGCTTTAGGCTCCCTGCTCTCCCGTCGATGTGGTGTTTACAGCTACAGAGTGATTTCCTGTCATGCGACTCCTCTTGCTCAAAAACTGTCACTTCATTGCTTATGCAGTGAAGTCCTTCTAGATTCCTCAGTTACTTGTTACCTAAAGTCTTCAGCCAGAATTCATCTCTCCTCTAAGGAAGTAGGGGAAAAAAAGAATCCAATATGGATGTGTTTTTGTTCGGCCTAAACATTGCTTTTCTAAAATATGAGCCAACATTTTTAAGATCAGGAGATTTTGTTGAAAAGATCAGACTCTTGAAAAGTGGAAAATCTGGCAAGACTAGGCCTGCATTCTTGTGTGGAAAAAAATAGGCTGTTGTTGAGGAAATAGCTGCCTGCTTTAGACAAGGCAGCCTTTTCCTACTTCACCCTTCAGTCCCTATTGTCTTCTTGACACTGAGGCCATCGTTTAGAACCATTTACCATCACACTTGTGCTGTAATTTTCTTAGAGTGGAGAAATATTTTTCTCGAGCTTGGGTCTCTTACCAAATATTAGAAAGTAAGACTCAGAGCTATGTGTTACAAGAAAAATTAGGGCATGCTTCTTTAGAATATTCCTACTTACTAAAGTGCAAGCAAAGCATGTCTGTGTCAAAAGAATAGAACTTTTCTTATCCTGGCTTACTTCATTCATTGTCACATTGGTACCCATTGAGTATTTTGAGTTTCCCACCTTTGATTTAGAACATCTTGAATTACTTTCCAAAGAATATATACATAAAAGGTAGCAGAGCCAGGATTCAACTCCAAAGCCCATATTCTTTTTGCTATATCATTCAGTATCTGAGTTCTTGTAGCTTTGTGTATTTCTGCCATAATGATTAACCAAAACTACTCAGAACATACATGTGCTTTGCAACATGGTAGCAATTTAGTAAATAGAGTATGTTAAATGATTCTATCTAGAACTAAAGGCAATAAATAAATGGTTTGTCGTGTTTGAGATGTCTTATACATGTCTTTTTTTTTCCCCCATCTTTTTGAGATATGGACATTTCCCAAAGGGCTGTGTTTCTCATTTCTTCAGATCCCTAGTGATGAATTAGAATAAAAATCAACTTTTGATCTTCTGTGTTTAAATTTAGATTTAATGTTTGGTAATGCAAGCTGGCATAGCCCTTTTTGAGTAGGAGTATCCAAGAATGGCCCAAATTCACTTGCTTGGAATTTCAAGTAGTTGAAGCTGTTTGGAGGTTAAATCTTTCTGATACAGTATCATTCTTCTGGGTATTTTTTTGGTATAGTATCCAAAGGGGTTTTGCTGATTTTAGGACAGAGAGATTGGATATTATCTGATCTTGGGGAGAGTGTTGTTGCCAAGGTATTGCATTAATCCGTGATCTCAGGTGTAAACTTTTCTAGAAGGTGTAAACTTTTCTAGTGTTTGAACTAGATGAAGATTGATTTTTAGCTAGTGTTTCAAAAAAGATTTATGTAGGCTAAAAAATATGTTCTGTAAGTGTTTGTGGCCCTTTTCTTATGTTACATTGCATAGTCATCTTCACCCGTAGGCTTTACTATATCTTATGTGTAGCTCAGTCCTTTGAAAAATAGTGTTTATGTGTAATATTTCTTTTTAAAATAATTCTTCTTTATGAGGAACTTTTGATTAGATAGAACATCTGACTATGCCAGGTTATATATAGTGGCATTTTTTTACATCAAAGGAGTCAGAAAAACTCACGTTACTTTGTAACAAGAAACAGTTATGCAGAATGTGTTTTAACCTTGGGGAAAATTACTTAATTCTTCTGACCTTGATTTTCACATGTATAAAACAAAGAATTAATTTAGATCAATAATTATCAATTTGCTGTGTATAAGAATTGCCTATGGCAAATGGAAAAACTACATGCATTTAAGTCTAACCCAAAGGGTTCTGATGTAGTAGGTTTATTTAGATTAAAGTTTTTCAACCTCAGGATTATTGACATTTAGGGCTGGATAATTCTATGTTTTGTGGACTGTCCTGTGCATTGTAGGATATTTAGCAGTTATCTATGGCCTTTACTCACTAGATGTTAGTAACAATCCCCCACCCCAAGTTATGACAACCAGAAGTGTCTCCTGACATGGCCAGATGTCCATAGGGGACAAAATTACCCCAGGCTGAGAACCACCTTCCCAGAGCCAGATCTAGAAATCTGCGCTTTTTACTAGCCCCATTGGTAATTATATCATTAACTCTTAAAAGGATCAGTCAAGAATTTTTGCTGATTTTTCCATGCATGGTATATTTGGAGATAAAAATTAAGCAATCCATGTACAGTCAAGTTTTTAGAACATGTGGGTATTTCTCTTTAAAAAATAATTGTCAAACAATTTGATTGCATCGAAATGCAATTGTTAAAATGCATAGCTAAAACTGTGGTGGTGCTTGTTTGAATCTAAAAATTCTTTATAAAGAAATTTCCCTTTCAGTGTTTTTAGTTGGTGATTCCTTGCGGCCTTTTGTTTCATTAGGATCAAGCAGCTAGAGACATGAAGAGGCTTGAAGAAAAGGACAAGGAAAGAAAAAACGTAAAGTAAGTTGTTTTCTTCTCCCTCAAAAAAGTTACATAAAAATTGCTACAGTATTGCAAAGCCTATACCCCCAAAGTTTATAGAGAAAAATTAAAATACACAAATGACTTAAAGTTATTTCTGTATCTTGAATAATATTTCTTATAGTAATTAAAAAGCATTCTTTTTGGTATTCAACTATAAATAGTTTTTAGTAAACACAAGAATGAGTCACAGAGAGAATCGAGAGAGCATCATTACTAAAGTTTGGGTTCATTTTTCAGTCTTGTCCCATAACTGATATAAAATAGACTTATGAAAAAAAAAATAGACTTATGCCTGTGTGATTGATTTTAAGAAGTAATGGTGATTGTATACAAAAAACTATGTATATTTTTAATAAATAATAAAACCTAATTTATTTAAGGGGTGACATGCTTTAGCCACTAGTCAGAACTTGAAATACTTTATTTTCTAGGAAAGAGAATTCTCCTCGTCCCCTTGCTGAATATACTCTTCTTAAGGCTTTTTTACCAAGTACAGGGAGGCATGGTTGGACTTTTACCTCTACTTGGCAGTCAGTGCTCAGGCCCTTCCCGAGGTTCCTGTGCCATATGGAGGTTCAGCCCTCTCTTTGACATTTACTGTGTACTGCATCCTCTTCCAGCTGCCCTTCACTGGCGGTGCTGCTGGCCTTAGGGATAGCAAGTGCTCTAGGTTAGGCAGAAAGTCTGATTAAAAAGAGATGCTTATGGGAACTAAGCAACCATACTGTCCACAGCTCCTGAGAGATGCAAGTGGCGATGGTCCGCTTCTCCATGTGAACTGTTTGGGAGTTTTAGTCCCAAATTTTAAAAAGAGTTGATGTAGTTTTTCTCTCTGTCCCCAAGGATTTTGGCTGAATGCAGTTACTCCAGGGCTAGAAACTCTGGGGCACATTAAGAAAGTTGTGACAGTCTTTTTAGCATGTACCAAATGCAGGTTTTTTTTTTTTTTTAATATAAAATGCTTTATATTAAACACTGTACTGTGTTTGTTGTATGGGGTTGACAAGGCTGGGGTCCTTGGGTATCTCTCTTCAAAAGTTTTTACTCCCTATGTTCTTGTTAGTATTTGATGTTTCTAGGGGTACCATATCATCCCATTCAAAAGAAATGCAAACTGTGGCTTATAGAGTGAAACCAGACGTGTATGATGGATGGATAGTTTACAGTGTGCTTATTGCTGCTTTGTTATTGTTAGTGTTGAGAGTTCCTGTGCTGTATGGAATTCAACACTAATGTGCTATAAGTATGGAGCTGGGTATGTGGAACATTTGCAGGGAAGTTTGTTTCTCCGCTTGTTTTTCCAGGGGTATTCGAGATGACATTGAAGAGGAAGATGACCAAGTGAGTTCCTATGCAGTATTTCTTTTACTTTTACCCCACAAAGTCTGTACTGGGGACAAGCTAGAGCTTGCCTTCACTGAAATGGCCATTCCTGACGTTCAGCAGGGAATGTCATTTGACTTGCTGCTTTTCTGCGTGTGTGACCAGTTGGTAATATAAAGATTCATGTGACTTTCCCCCATGTTGAAGATGGAACTTTTGATCAACTATGATATCAAAAGCAAATATGAGCTTTATTCACCTTGATTTTTTTAATCCAAAATTAATGTTTCTTCTGATAAATCAAGGAGTAGAGTAGAGTGGGATCTACGGATGGACTCTAGCAACATCTAACCTCTACCTGTTTCTAAGAGTTCTGTTTGTGATTCTTGTGTTTCAAGATGGAACATTAATTAAATGACTGTCCTTTAGGTTTTTATTCGTTAGTATTTTTTTTTCCCCATTCAGTTGTGGGATGGTGAGAAGGGAACCAGAGTGAGCCTTTCCCAGGTTTGTGACCCTTCTAATCAGTGTCACCTTCCAAACTTGGATTGGTAAAGCCACAGCATGTGTTCCACAGCTCTGGGCACCCCACCCGAGGAAGGCTGTGGAACAGACAGATATATGTCTTCTTTTAAGCAAGCTAAATCATTTTATGGTAGTAACCGTCTCATTCATTTCCTCTGATTGTCCCTCTGAATACTGCTATTGTTAATGGAATCATTGCTAGTAAGAGTCTTGGTAGGTATTTAAACTGTGCAGTTATCTGTACACTGTATGCACTAATTACAGGAGCAGAAATGTTCTCATTTATACTTGGGTATGATTATGTTCTTGTGCTTTCCTGCAGGAAGCTTATTTTCGGTACATGGCAGAGAATCCAACTGCTGGCGTGGTTCAGGAGGAAGAGGAGGATAATTTGGAATATGATAGTGATGGAAATCCAATTGCACCTTCCAAAAAAATCATTGATCCTCTTCCTCCCATTGATCATTCAGAGGTATGGTGTTTCTTGCTGAATTTGACTCTTCTTTCAAGCTGATACAGTTTTCTTTAGCTTTAGTATTTAGGTTTTCCCAATATCCTGATTCGTACTCCTTATTATGTCATGAGACTATTTCTTTGGACTCTTGTCATCTTTACCAAATGGTTGAGTCAGAAGGTGACTGAGTGGTTGAGACTTTGTAGCCTATACTGTTGAAGGTACAGCTGAGTCACTTGCTCACATTCAGTTTTTTTCAAGCAATTGCACTTGTTTTCTGCACCATCACTTACCATCTTCATCTCACAGTGGGTCCGTGGGCCTGCATTTGCTTTTTTAAAAATTAATGAATTAATTATTTTTTAAAATTTATTATTTATTTTTTAAATAAATTTATTTTTGGCTGTGTTGGGTCTTTGTTGCTGTTTGCGGGCTTTCTCTAGTTGTGGAGAGCAGGGGCTACTCTTCGTTGTGGTGCATGGGCTTCCCATTGCTGTAGCTTCTCTTGTTGCAGAGCATGGGCTCTAGGCATGTGGGCTTCAGTGGTTGTGGCACACGGGCTCAGTAGTTATGGCTCACGAGCTCTAGGGCATAGGCTCAGTAGTTGTGGCGCACGGGCTTAGTTACTCTGCGGCATGTGGGATCTTCCCGGACCAGGGCTCGAACGTGTGTCCCCTGCATTGGCAGGTGGATTCTCAACCACTGCGCCACCAGGGAAGCCCCTGCATTTGCTTTTCAATTGCTGTAAATCTTTAGTATTTTTCCTAGATCTGGAGCAGATGAGGGGTTGTTCCTTCAAAGCGGAACCAGGAATTACATGGCCCTTAAATCAGAAAAAGGAAATGAGGATATCAGTGTACTCACTTGCGGTGGGGGGAAATCAGTATTTCATCCAGGTTAAATATCAGACTAGACCTTGCATACAGTGATTCTAGATCTGGAGCAGTGGTTCTCAAAGTGTGGTCCAAGGAGTCTTAGAAGGATCTTTTCACGGAGTCTACAAAGTCAAAAGAATTTTCATAGTAATGCTGAGATCATTTACCTTTTTCACTGTGTCAGCATTTGCACCAGTGACTAAAAGCAATGCTGATGCATTAACATGAATCAGGACAGTAGCACCAGTTGCTTCTCCCTGCCGGATCATCACAGTCACACACCGCTCCCCCCAAAAAAACCCAAAACAAATACAAACCAGTTTCACTTAACAGTATCCTTGATGAAACAGTAAAAAATATTTATTAAGTCTTGACCTTTATGTTAACATGTCTTTTTATCCTGTGACAAAATGGGAAGGGCAAATCATTTCTATTGCATGCCAAAATATGACAGTTGTCTCAAGGAAAGGCACTTAGGTGTTCGAGTTGTGAGCTAAGCTAGATGCTTTTTTTTCATGGAACACCATTTTCACTTGAGAAAATGAATGACACTTCAAGGAAAACAAAAGTGTCTATTGCCAATGATAGAAAATCAAGCTTTCAAGCAAAATTTAGAATTTGGGAAACATATTCACCATGGTGAGCTTGATAGCTTTCTAATACTTAAAAGTCTGTTGATAATCAACCATGATATATGTAGTTTTTAAATTACATAATGAAATGTTTTGGATGATCTGCAGACCATTTCAGTGAACCATTGTTTTCGAATGGCCAATACACGATGTTACAAAATCATGCGTGAGTAAAGGCTCCATTCAAAGTGCATGATAGACCGATGAATTGTAATGTAACAGAATGTAAAAGTTAGTTGATACAGTTTCAGATTACACAATGAAAATAATCTTTAAGAAATGTCAATTTGTCAAGGTTTAGTGTAGTATTGAAGAAGAGTTAAAGTCCACAAGCATCTGAAAAGATTATTAATAAATACTCCTGTCCCTTTTCCAACTACATATCTTTGTGAGGACAGATTTCCTTGGCTTTAATCAAAACAACATTGCAACAGTTTGCAGTAGGAAATATTTTCTTAGTCAGACATTAGAATGATTTGCAAAAATGTAAAGGAATGTTATTAAAAAAAAGTTACTTTTATTAAAGCATTTATGTTAAAGTGTGATGGGTTTGTTGTGGGTTTTTTTTAACATCTTAATTGGAGTATAATTGCTTTACAGTGTTGTGTTAGTTTCTGCTGTATAACAAAGTGAATCAGCTATATGCATACATATATCCCCATATCCCCCTCCCTCTTGCATCTCCCTCCCACCCTCCTTATCCCACCCCTCTAGTTGGTCGCAGAGCACCGAGCTGATCTCCCTGTGCTATGTGGCTGCTTCCCACTAGCTATCTATTTTACATTTGGTAGTATATATATGTCAGTGCTACTCTCTCACTTCGTTCCAGCTTACCCTTCCCCCTCCCCTTGTCTTCAGGTCCATTCTCTGTGTCTGTGTCTTTGTCTTCATTCCTGTCCTGCCCCTAGGTTCATTAGAACCATTTCTTTTTTTAGATTCCATATATATGTGTTAGCATATGGTATTTGTTTTTCTCTTTCTGACTTACTTCACTCTGTATGACAGACCCTAGGTCCATCCACCTCACTACAAATAACTCAATTTCGTTCCTTTTTATGGCTGAGTAATACTCCATTGTATATATATGCCACATCTTCTTTATCCATTCATCTGTCGATGGACACTTAGGTTGCTTCCATGTCCTGGCTATTGTAAATAGAGCTGCAGTGAACATTGTGGTACATGACTCTTTTTGAATTATGGTTATCTCAGGGTATATGCCCAGTAGTGGGATTGCTGGGTCATATGGTAGTTCTATATTTAGTTTTGTAAGGAACCTCCATACTGTTCTCCATAGTGGCTGCATCAATTTACATTCCCAACAGTGCAAGAGGGTTCCCTTTTTTCCACACCCTCTCCAGCATTTATTGTTTGTAGATTTTTTCATGGTGGCCATTCTGACTGGTGTGAGGAGATATACCTCATTGTAGTTTTGATTTGCATTTCTCTAATGATTAGTGATGCTGAGCATCTTTTCATGTGTTTGTTGGCAATCTGTATATCTTCTTTGGAGAGATGTCTATTTAGGTCTTCTGCCCATTTTTGGATTGGGTTGTTTGTTTTTTTGATATTGAGCTGCTTGTATATTTTGGAGATTAATCCTTTGTCCGTTGCTTCATTTGCAAATATTTTCTCCCATTCTGCGGGTTGTCTTTTCTTCTTTTTAAAATAAATTTATTTATTTATTATTTTTGGCTGTGTTGGGTCTTCATTGCTGTGCACGGGCTTTCTCTAGTTGTGGCCAGTGGGGGCTACTCTTCTTTGCTGTGTGCGGCTTCTCATTGTGGCTTCTCTTGTTGCGGAACATGGGCTCTAGGCACGCGGGCTTCAGTAGTTGTGGCTTGCGGGCTCTAGAGCGCAGGCTCATTTGCAGTGCACGGGCTTAGTTACTCCGCGGCATGTGGGAATCTTCCTGGACCAGGGCTCGAACCCGTATCCTCTGCATTGGCAGGCAGATTCTTAACCACTGTGCCACCAGGGAAGTCCCTTTTCATCTTTTTTATGGTTTCCTTTGCTGTGCAAAAGCTTTTAAGTTTCTTTAGGTCCCATTTGTTTTTGTTTTTATTTCCCTTTCTCTAGGAGGTGGGTCAAAAAAAGGATCTTACTGTGATTTATGTCATAGAGTGTTCTCCCTGTGTTTTCCTCTAAGAGTTTTATAGTGTCTGCCCTTACATTTAAGTCTTTAATCCATTTTGAGTTTATTTTTGTGTATGGTGTTAAGAAGTGTTCTAATTTCATTCTTTTATGTGTAGCTGTCCAGTTTTCCCTGCACCACTTATTGAAGAGGCTGTCTTTTCTCCATTGTATCCTCTTGCCTCCTTTATCAAAGATAAGGTGACCATATGTGCATGGGTTTATCTCTGGGCTTTCTATCCTGTACCATTGATCTATATTTCTGTTTTTGTGCCAGTACCATACTGTCTTGA
The DNA here is from genome assembly GCF_005190385.1 of Monodon monoceros. NCBI lineage: Eukaryota > Metazoa > Chordata > Mammalia > Artiodactyla > Monodontidae > Monodon > Monodon monoceros. Next base: position 22,888,251 of record NW_021703786.1, read on the forward strand.
TTACTGTAGGTTTGTAGTGTAGTCTGAAGTCAGCCTGATTCCTCCAGCTCCGTTTTTCTTTCTCAAGATTGTTTTGGCTACTCGGGGTCTTTTGTGTTCCCATACAAATAGTGCACTTTTTTGTTCTAATTCTGTGAAAAATGCCATTGGTAGTTTGATAGGGATTGCATTGAATCTGTAGATTGCTTTGGGTAGTATAGTCATTTTCACAATGTTGATTCTTCCAATCCAGGAACATAGTATATCTCTCCATCTGTTTGTGTCATCATTAATTTCTTTCATCAGTGTCTTAGCTTTCTGCATACAGGTCTTTTGTCTTCCTAGGTAGGTTTATTCCTAGGTATTTTATTCTTTTTGTTGCAAAGGTAAATGGGAGTGTTTCCTTAATTTCTCTTTCAGATTTTTCATCGTTAGTGTATAGGACTGCAAGAGATTTTTGTGCATTAAATTTTGTATCCTGCTACTCAACCAAATTCATTGATTAGCTCTAGTAGTTATCTGGTGGCATCTTTAGGATTCTCTATGTATAGTATCATGTCATCTGCAAACAGTGGCAGTTTTACTTCTTCTTTTTCAATTTGGATTCCTTTTATTTCTTTTTCTTCTCTGATTGCTGTGGCTAAAACTCCCAAAACTATGTTGAATAATAGTGGTGAGTGTGGGCAACCTTGTCTTGTTCCTGATCTTAGAGGAAATGGTTTCCGTTTTTCACCATTGAGAACAATGTTGGCTGTGGGTTTGTCATATATGGCCTTTATTATGTTGAGGTAGGTTCCCGGGTTTGTTGTTACTTTAACATGAATTTTAAATTTTGTTTTAAGTTTAATACAGTAAATATCAGTAGATTTAACCTACATAAACAAAAGCTCATTGTGTTTCTGTTAAGTGTAAAGGGTACATGAGACTAAAAAGTTTGAGAACTACTGGTCTAGACTGGAGTATGGGTTATATTCAGCTTTTTAAATGTTTCCTTTGGCACAGCTATTACCACATAAGGAGTTGGCATTTTTACATGTGGCAAGTTAAATATCTGAAACTGATCTAGGAGGATGCATGCATGATAAAGAGTGAAAAGCTAATAAGGAAAAGCTCAAATATTTGAAATATTCATTTAATAAAATATTTGAGATATTTGACAAAGTGGTCAAACTTCATTATCCTGCCTGGGGTATCCCACAGTTGTCTTAATATGATGAGAAGTCTGCCAGGAGAGACCAGATATGAAGAAAGGATACCCCTTTCTTCACATTCTTCTTTTTTTTTTCCTCTCTTCTGGGTTAAAAAAAAAAATGTGTGTGTCTAAAAAATTTACATATCTGTAAATTTTTGTGAACAAAGACAAGAATTCTTGCCCTCATGGACCTTCTGTTCTGGTAAGAGAAGAGAACCGAAGAAAAGGGCTTAGTGCAGCATTGTGGGGAGCATAACCAAAGGTCCTGTTAATAATAAAACTAAATTCTTTCTTTTTGTTGATAGTACCATAGAAAGATAATTAATTTTAGGCTGTATCTCGAGTTATGAAATTTTTGACCACCTATGAAAGGCTTAAGTTCTCCTTAAAGAATAAGTTTATTGTAGACATATCATGTCAGAAAGAGAATCATTTAGCCAGATTCACATGTGGTAATATGCTAGTGTTTTGTATTCTTAGTACAGTAAGCTATGAAAGATTAGCAGAAATGACTTCTTCCCTCTTTGGAACTGGAAATGCTTGGCCATACATTTCTTAAAAGTTATGTAAACAGTTCCACGTTTTTAAAAAGAATGGAACTCCCTCTAAAGGTAGAGCTCTCCCCAAAGGAAATATTAGAAATGTTTTTAAATGCCGAGATCTAGGTGAACAGCTTACTGCAAAACATATTTAAACGTTATATGATGGAATATCTGAGTCCTTTTTGGCATTAGAGATTCCCTAGTTTGCATCAAGGCTGTTCAAACCTGAGGTGTCCTAAAGAGTCTCTTTAGGAAATAGGTTGGTGTTTATTGAAAACAGGAACAAGAAAAAGTACTGGCTGTACTTTCGGGATTTGTGTCATGAATAAATGAATTCCTTTGTTCTCTCTAGCTGGTTATGGCTTTACTTGTATAATATTTGTGAAAGGTTATTTTGCATTAAAATCAAACTTACAGGATTGACTCTTGAATTCTAGACTAACTTTGAATAATTGGACCTGCAGATTGACTATCCACCATTTGAAAAAAATTTTTACAATGAACATGAAGAGATAACCAACCTCACCCCACAGCAGCTAATAGATCTCCGGCATAAGCTCAATCTTCGGGTAAGTCAGCCATTAAGGCAAATATTCATATTAATGTTAATTAGTGCAGGGTTAGTATTACTGCTTATCCAAACTGAAATAATCTTGAATTTCTTCTCTGATAGTCCCTGAACTATCTTTGATAAAGTAATAATTAGATCCCTTGGGTTCTTGTGTCTTGATTTTGTTGTTTTAGTCTTATAGCTGTTTTAGGATAGGATTATTCATTCTTTCATGTGATACACATGAATACTATATGTATGTGTTCAGTCAACTTTGTGTGTTGTGTTGGAACAATAGGTCATGTGACCTTAAAACTAATCAGCAAGTATTTCTGCAGTGAGAACAGTATGCTAAGAACTGCGTTGGGTGGGCTAGAGATGAAGGCAAGGGGTTCCCTTCTTCAGGAAGAGGAGACAAGATTAATAGATGTGGACAATATTGGAAGTTTTAGACTATTTCGAAATTAAGATACACTTCTCAAACTATATACAGCACGCATTTTTAATTAGAAGAAGAAATTAACAACTTTAAAAAATATGCATGTACTAATATCAGAATAATAGTTTAAATTGTCCACTAAAAAGCTTTGGGTTGCACACTGACCACATTGTTTAGGGTGCTGCTAGATGTTAAGTGAAACACACAGATAATACAGTGATGTATGCTCTTGTGTGAACAACTTTCTGGCCTTACCAGTTGCTACATGATGTTTGAACTTGTGTTTTCTGAGGGTAGGTGGGTGGGAGGGTGTGTGTGTGTGTGTGTGTGTGTATACGTATGTACTTGTCTGTTTTCCAAGAAGTACCCCTTCAAAAAAACTTTTAAGTGAAATCCTGGTTGGAAATATCAGCATCACCTGAGAAACCTTGATGGAGGTGGAGCCCAGTTCTTCACCTGGGTGCAGTTCAAACAACGTTTGGCAGTGTCTAGATCATCACTAAGCAGGATGTTAGCTCTTCAGGCATCACTGAAATTGGAGACAGTAGACAGTATCTTTGTAACTAGTGGGTATAGACGTGTCTGAATTTGGAGCTCATTTGCACTCTTTATTTCAAGAGTAAATTTTATTTTTTCTAACACCTGGTTAATAGTTATGCAAATGGAAGAAGTATATTAATGGCTTTTTCCAATTTACTGAACATCTTTTTATTTCTTATGAGAAAATTGATTTTGATTTAAGAGATTTCTAGGCCCTTAATCATTTAAAATGATATGACTATTATCTCAGGAACATTTATCTTGGAGTTTTTTATATGAGGTTTTAGACCTGTTATTATTTGAATTTTACCTTTTCAAACAGTGTAGGCTATTAGCTACAGACTTATATTTTCACTTCTTCATACTCCCATCTAAATGCTAGGTAGATACAGGCAAATATTCTTGAACTTCTAATGCTGTTTGTTTTGAAGTACAGTCATTCCTGCACGTTGTCTTTATCTCTAGGTTTCTGGTGCTGCACCTCCTAGACCAGGAAGTAGTTTTGCTCATTTTGGGTTTGATGAGCAACTTATGCACCAGATTCGGAAATCTGAGTACACACAGCCCACTCCAATACAGTGCCAGGTAAGTAAAACATATCGAAAGAAAAATGAAGTAGAATGACATTGTGACTTTTTTTTTTTTTTAACAAGTCAAAGCAATGAAAGTTTAGAACTGTATTGACATGGATAGAATTTTTGAAACGTTTAAAAATTAAAGAGCAAAAGTGAATTTTTTACCACTCTTAAGAAGTTGCTGGCTGTTCTCACCTTCTCAGGTGGACTGCATTCTGTCTATGGAATGTGTGTCTTTCTAAATAAACTGCTTTCACTTTACTATGGCTGGCTCTTGAATTCTTTCCTGTGCAAAGCCAAGGAAGGACCCTCACTTGGCAGCCTGTCCTAGGAACTTGCCTGCGACCTAGGACATGAGGTGGTCTTCTCCCCCTCCGCACTTTTCCTTTGATTATAAAAATGTAGTCTGCTTAGTTCTTGGGGCAGAGCCCTCTTGCCTGCCCACTTGTGTCTTTCACAAGCATCCTATATTAATAAATCTACTTAACCTATTTTTTTAAAAAGTTGCTAAGGGGCTGGGAAATGTTCTTTTGTGTCTGATAAATGTCTTGAAAATATGATCTGAAGAAAATAGTTCATTAGGCCTAGACCGAACAAAATAAAATTTGTGCATAGAGAAGTTTAGCGCTGTCGATTATGAGGATTCCTTTGTCCATGGCCTGAAAATTCTCATAACTGAAAGGAATAGCTTCTGTTTCTCATTTATATATGGATTTTATTCATTTCTACGCAGTTCAGTATGTGGATGAGACAGTCTCTACCTTCACAAGGGGGACAAATTTTTTAAAATTTTAGCAATGATAATATTTCCTACAGGTCAAGAAGTTAATGGGAATTCCAGGTATTTCTTGTTATTCCATAGCCAGTATGCATAGCCCAGGACATTTTTGTTCCATTGGAAATAAATGTCATTAATAGTCATTTACCCTTCCACAGAATTTCCTTCAGCACATCTTTAAAATTGAAAGTTTGGAGTGGATTTTTTTTTTCTTTTTCTCTAGGGTGTACCTGTGGCATTAAGTGGTAGAGACATGATTGGTATTGCCAAAACAGGCAGTGGGAAAACTGCGGCCTTTATCTGGCCCATGTTGATTCATATAATGGACCAGAAAGAATTGGAACCAGGTGATGGACCAATTGCAGTGATTGTGTGTCCTACTAGGGAGCTTTGTCAGCAGGTATGTGCTTTGTGTAGAAGCCCCCCTCCATATGTTAACTGGTAAGGGACTAGCCAGTCAAATGGGTAGAATTACCAGGAAACTTTTTATTTTAATTGTAGTGAAATACACAAAATTTACTATTATAGCCATTTTTAAATGTACCGTTAAGTGGCATTAAGTACATTCACGTTGTGCTACCAGGAAACTTCTGGAAAATATTATGTGTTATAGATTTTCTGTGTAACCAAATTAATATGGGAACTGTATTATAAGTTTTCCTCCTGGGTTAATTCATTCTGTTTGGCAGAAGGGCAGTAACAGGGTCGGGAAGAGAAGTGAAAAAGAATAATAACAACAAGATTTTAGATAGCCTGTTAAGATATGATAATGGTACTCTGTTCATTTACTTTATAAGTAAAATTGTGTTTTTAAAGCATTTTCTAGCTTTTGATTTTCTATTGATATCGCATTCTGTGTGTTTTTCATAGCTCCCTTTTGGGTTATGACAGAGGTATCTGTTGTCACAGTTTGTTAATATGTCATTATGTCAACTTTGTAGATCCACGCAGAATGCAAGCGGTTTGGGAAAGCGTATAATCTCCGATCAGTGGCCGTGTATGGAGGAGGGAGCATGTGGGAGCAGGCCAAGGCCCTTCAGGAAGGGGCAGAGATTGTTGTCTGTACACCAGTAAGTATGTCTTGGGTTTAAATAGCTTATCAGCCTCTCTTGGTATGAAAAAAAATGGTTAGTTGTTGGAGGGCATTTCCCCTAAAATGTGGTAAAGCAGGGTTAAGAATACTCTGATGCAATGACAGCTGGTGGCTTTGGTTTAATTTTGATTGCTAGCCTAAAATAGCAGTCCAATAAGATTCTCTCTGCTGTGAATTGCCCTCTATAGCAAACAGTTTTTCTTATGCTCTCCTAGAAAAGGGATCCATGCTTACTGAGAGCACCAAGAATCAGAAAGTTGTTCAGGGTATGGTCAGAACTGCCTAGAAGATTGTAGTTTAAACATTAAAACCCATTAATAAGGCTTTAACTTAGGTAATTTCAGAATGCCTCACAAAAAATAGTTCTGACCATCTTTCCACAATTTAAATCAAAATTAATGTAAAGGAAGAATCCTGTTGAGTTTTCAGATTTTCTGTTCTTTTGGGCTCTGTAGTGCGTAAAGTCTGAGGCTGACTAGTGTCTATTACGGTCTAAGACTGGAGTATTAGCACTTTTGCCAGGAGTGGAACTCTAGAAAGTTCTTGTAAATGCCTTTAATTATACAATCGGCCCTCCACATCGGCAGGTTTCCCTGTGAGTTTCACCAACCAAGGATTGAAAATATTCAGGGGAAAAAAATTCCAAAAAGCAAAACTTGAATTTGCTGCGTGCTGGCAACTATTTACGTAGCATTTACGTTGCATTAGGTATTATAAGTAGAGATGGCTTAAAGGATACAGGAGGGTGTGTGTAGGTTGTATGTGCAAATACTCCTTCATTTTGTTTAAGGGACTTGAGCGTCCTCGTGGGAGGTGAGTGTGGGTGATCCTGGAACCAGTGTCCAGCAGACACTGGGATGACTATGCTTACTATTCATTTTCTGGATCTCATAGGGTCGACTTATTGATCATGTGAAGAAGAAAGCTACCAACCTTCAAAGAGTCTCTTACCTTGTATTTGATGAAGCAGATCGAATGTTTGACATGGGATTTGGTATGCCTTGAATACCAGTTTCTTCTGTCCCCGTCCTCATGATACTAGTTTTTTCCATATCTTTCTAGACTTAATTTTTTCTCTGCACGAGAGAAGCTAAAAATACTCCGGGATAGGATTAGACCATAGAGATATTGCTAAGACATTAACTATTTTTAGGAGTTTTTTCAGGAAAAGTATATTAGGCTTAACTGGGTTGAGGACATTTGAAAGTACCTGTGGATATAAGGGGAATATCGTCTCTAGGCTTTATTTTTATTCATATGCCTTTGTGGAGGTCAAGGTCTGTGTTCTTAGGTAGGTGGATGTCATATCATTCAAGGCCTTTTGCTTTCCTGTCCTCCTTGACTTAACCAGCTGTGTGAAAATTCTAAATAGCTATCTTTATGGATTGGATAATCCCTGGGCCCAGCCAATGGTGCTGGGGTAAGTGTTTCTGAGTTTCATACTGAGTGATAGGTCTAGGAGTTCCAGAATTTCCTTAATTCTTATAATGTCTCATGTGAAGATTTTTACTAAAATGACTTTTCCCAGGCATCCCAAACTGTCATACAGAGGTATGATACTAATTTTACTGTTCTGCTTCTTCCAGAGTACCAGGTGCGATCCATAGCAAGTCATGTCCGTCCTGACAGACAGAGTACGTATGAAGCAGTTTCATTAAGCCATGTTTGTACTCAGAATAAACACCTATTTATTTTATAAGCACTCACAGCTATGGCAGCAAAAATGATCACGTGTGTTCTAGTGAGGAACCATAAAGGGGAAGATAATGCTGGGGGCAGGACCTTAGAGATCATTAGATAGAACTTGCTCATTTTTATAGATGATGAAACCAAGGCTGAGGATTTCATTACTTGCCCCAATTCATAAAGTTTTATCACTGGCTAGAGGCAATACACAGTGCAGATATGCTGATTTGAAGTCAAGAGCCTTTCTCTGAACCATGCTGACAACCCCTGTCTTAACTGAAAATGCATAAAGTTAGAATAAGGGCAAGTTTTTTTTTTTCCTTAGTGAATTTTTAAACTAAATTTAAAGTTCAGGTGGGTTTATTTTTTTAAAAACTGAGCAGTGTCAGTGGGAAGCTTAGTGGGTATTCAGAAAAGAAGTCATATTGTTTCTTTAACAGAATTTACTTTACCTTTTAGCTCTCTTATTCAGTGCAACTTTTCGGAAAAAGATTGAAAAACTGGCCAGAGACATCCTGATTGATCCTATTCGTGTGGTGCAGGGGGATATTGGAGAGGTAACCCTAAGCAGGGCTGGATAGGATCCCAGTGGGTTATTTCTCTTACTATGGTGACATGGAATTAATTTCTCACTATTGAGAAAAAAATGTTACGCATTTACAGATGAGGCAACATGTTTCAAATTTGCTTTAAAAACACCAGGGTTGGGGGGAATAGGTGAAACGTGATTGGCAAAATGTTAATAATTGTTGAAGCTTGGTGATGGATACATGGGAGTTGATTTTGTTCATTTTACTCTTTTTGAATGTTAAAGTTTTTTCCAGAATAAAAGGTTTTTTTAAAAAAATATTTTGGGGGGGAAAAAGCAGGTTTTGCCCGAAAGACTACTGGTCAGTTAGGATGGAACTGACATCATAAGTGATTGTGGGAGTAGGCCTGCACAGCGTGGAGTGGGGAGATTTGAAAGGCCTGTTGAAAATGAGTTAAAGGTTTTTTTTCCTTACCTATAAATATGGCCTATGTGGAAAATTTCTCTGAATTGTGATTTGAAAATCAATTAAGACTGCTTTGAGAATTCCTTAGTTTGCTTGGTGTATTTATTAAAGTTCTGTGCAGTTAGCTTTTTGACATTGTCTGCTTTTCATCACTGAGTGCCTTCTATGTGCATGTATGAATTGTACTAGGAACAGTAAGTGGGAAGGACAGAAGAGGAGCTTACTCTATTAGGAATAATCTGAATAGGCATATAGAGAAGTATTGAGCAAAGCACTGGGGCTTACAGATTATTAGGTATATGTACACGTCAGGGGAGGTGGAGAGCACTGTGATTTGCTAAGGGATGTAAAATTTGAGCTACACTTGACTTGCTGAAGAAAGGCCCAAGGAGAAGAGGGATTATTCAAGGTTCTTCCAGATGTGGGTAGAAAATGTGATGGCTGGTCCTAATTCACGTGCCCTGTGGCACAAATGTCGCAATTATCTTTTTCATTTATTTCTTTTCAGGCAAATGAAGATGTGACTCAGATTGTGGAGATTCTGCATTCTGGGCCTAGTAAATGGAACTGGCTCACCCGGCGTCTAGTGGAGTTTACCTCTTCAGGAAGTGTCCTCCTGTTTGTTACTAAAAAAGCCAATGCTGAAGAGCTAGCCAATAACCTTAAACAGGAGGGTCATAGTCTTGGCTTGCTCCATGGTGACATGGATCAGAGTGAAAGAAACAAGGTTATTTCAGACTTTAAGAAAAAGGACATCCCAGTCCTCGTGGCCACAGATGTTGCAGGTAGGGTATGAATTTCCCCAGTAACCATGCTATAAGGGTGCTCTGTCCTGCTATAGAAGACCTTTAATATCTGAGGAGGCTGATTGAAGGCACTCTGCTGGCCTGGCTGGCCACATCCTGTGGTGCAGCAGTTCAGAGCACAGTGATTACAGTCTGGAGCTCTGGGTACCACTTTTTTTTTTTTTTTTTGCGGTACGTGGGCCCCTCACTGCTGTGGCCCCTCCCGCCGCGGAGCACAGGCTCTGGACACGCAGGCTCAGTGGCCATGGCTCACGGGCCCAGCTGCTCTGCGGCACGTGGGATCCTCCCAGACCGGGGCACGAACCCGCGTCCCCTGCGTCGGCAGGCGGACCCTCAACCACTGCGCCACCAGGGAAGCCCATCACTTTTCATTTAATGTTCCTCTGAAAAAAAGAATCCCTGCAGTTGGAAGACACTTGGGGAAGAAATTGTTTACACAGTCACATCGTGGGCTATGCCCCTGTTGTGTGTCTGAATATAGTACATATCTTACATTGATTATTTAGTTTGGCATACTTCACTCAAGATCAGAAAAAGTTTTGAAGTTTGATTTTTGAGTTCTGCTGAATTTTAATAGCTACCCTTAAAAACTGGTATTTTCTCGCAGAAAGGAGATCACTTCTCAGCTTCAGGACACATTTGATGTTGGTTTTACTTTTTTTTTTTTTTTTACATATTTCTGGTTCAAGAGTGAGGCCACGGCAGGTTATTGATAGTAGAAGATAGATGTCCCTTACACACTAAGTTGACCCAGCATCATAGAATCTACGATAGTGGCATTTGTTCTAGAAGGGCAGCTCACATGCCTGTATCTCAGCACACCAAATCATGTACTTAGATAAGAGGAATGTGGGTTCTTAGGTTAGCATTTGGGGACACCTTGGTGTTTTGGCTCCTGATAAAGAATAAAAGAATTTTGTTTTTTATTTCAGCCCGTGGTCTGGACATTCCCTCAATTAAGACTGTCATTAACTATGATGTGGCACGAGATATTGATACCCATACGCATAGGATTGGCCGAACAGGACGAGCGGGTGAGAAAGGCGTGGCCTATACCTTGCTGACACCCAAGGACAGCAATTTTGCCGGTGACCTTGTCCGGAACTTGGAAGGAGCCAATCAGCATGTTTCCAAGGAACTCCTAGATCTGGCCATGCAGGTGAGGGGCTAGACACACTTCAGGTTGCTCCAGGTTGTAAAACTAAGCGAAAAAATTTCAGTATGCCAGAGGCAGATAACATAGAAACATGACAGTAAAGTTGGGCAGGCAGCACTTACGAAGTATAGATTGGTATTGTAGGACATTAAAACTCATCTGGTTTGTCCTCTCATCCTCTCCTTTCAGCAGCATTTATGTTGAAACTATTCCTTTGTGCTAAAATCTGTCCCTGTGACATTTCTTTCTGCTTGCCCCATGTCACACTTGTGAGCAAATTTAATATCAAAGAAAGCTACTAGTCTCCTCACTGCCCTTTTCCCCAAACAGTTTTTTCTTTGGGGGCTAAAAATGTATGATGCCTTTAAAAAAAAAATGTATTTCACTACTTCTCAGACCTAGATCTCAGACCTTTGACTACACTGCTTACCCATTTAAAACTGAGTGAGGCATTCTACTGAATTCAACCTTGAGTTGTCTTAATACACACAGTCCCCAAATTACAAATGGATTTGTAGAGACTGATAGTAGAGACTTAGGTGTTTTTCAGATTCATAGGCCAGCCTACAGAACTGTTCACCCATAATGCAGTTGTACTGTGGTACTGCCTGTGCTTCCAGACCTGGGAGTAAAGGACCTGCATTGCAGGGGAGAGTAGAATAATCTTTCCTTTCCTTTCCCGGAGAGCCAATCCTGAATTAAATACAAGATGTATTTTGTCTGTGGCATTTTCCTACATCTCATTGTGCCTCAGGCTTTCTCTGATCTCAGACTGATCAGCTTCCCTGATTAGCACCTTGCCCAGCCTGCCCTACCTTTCAAGTACTTTTTTTTTTTTTTAATAAATTTATTTTATTTTTGGCTGCGTTTGGTCTTCGTTGCTGTGTGCGAGCTTTCTCTAGTTGCAGTGAACAGGGGCTACTCCTCGTTGCGGTGCGTGGGCTTCTCATTGCGGTGGCTTCTCTGTTGTGGAGCACGGGCTCTAGGCACGTGGGCCTCAGTAGTTGTGGCTCGCGGGCTCTAGGGCGCAGGCTCAGTAGTTGTGGCACTTGGACTTAGTTGCCCCGCAGCATGTGGGATCTTCCTGGACCTAGGGCTCGAACCCGTGTCCCCTGCATTGGCAGGTGGATTCTTAACCACTGCGCCACCAGGGAAGCCCTCAGGTACTTTTTGAGTGTAACGTGATTGTCAGATAAAGCTCTAACCACCCCCAGAGATGTTATATATAGATTGTCTGAGAAATAGAGAATAAATTCATTTTCCTCAAGGAAGTTAGAAATGGCCAGAGTAACTGCTCTGCATTTGAGGTGTATCTTAATCACTTCCCTTCCTGGAGCCCCTGAAGGAAGGAAGGAGCAGTAAAAGGAAGCCTTAGATAAGGCTCCTGACAAATATGACGGATGAAGCTACCAAAAAGAAGCTAATCTGTGGTACCTATGAACAGTTCCTCCTTTGCTATAGATACATTCGCAAAAGATGAAACACAAAGTTCTTCCCATTTAGTTTCCTTTTTGATCTCGTCCCGTTCCTCTGGGCGCCTCTTCCTCCCATGTCTTAACCTTGAATTGTGTTCAATGCAGAATGCCTGGTTTCGGAAATCCCGCTTCAAAGGAGGGAAAGGGAAAAAGCTGAACATTGGTGGAGGAGGCCTAGGCTACAGGGAGCGGCCTGGCCTCGGCTCTGAGAACACGGTGAGTCCCCGGTGTTAGGATTATTCTTGTCTGAGAGCCTCTTAACGTGTGACTTTCTATTGAAGAAGCACCTCTGTGTCCTTGACTGACTAGGCGTGCTCAGGATACCAGTTTAGATTAGCAGTGGTTCTTAAACTGTGGTCCCTGGACCAGTAGCAAATGCAAACTCGTGCCCCACCCTAGACCTGGTGAATCCAGCTCCGGAGGTGGGGCCCAGCAGTCTGTCCACCAGCCCTCCAGCACTGGCCTAGAGCGGAGGGTCACTGTAAACTCCAGCTACAGCTTGTAACTAAACTCAGGAATGATTCCTACATTCTGGGAAATCGAACCAGAGATATGAGAGCTAGCTTTTCTCACAAAACAGTAACAGAAGCTCCCCCTGACTGGCTTTCTTAACTTTGTTTCCTGTCACTTTCTTAAGCCAAGGAAGAAAGCTGCCAGTCTCCATGTCTGCATCATCATAGTTAACGTGGTGTCTGTTACATAAAAAATCTGTCCCCATGTTACAGTGATGATGATGTGGGTCAGGCAGATAGAACTGGACGTGTGCCAGGGCCAGCCCAGGCAGCCGCACGTTAGCTCAGTCTCCACAGCCACTCAGAGTACGTGCGGAGGATAAAACTGAGGCACCCAAGGTTACACTGTGCTGGGTACTGAAGCTGAGATTTCAGACTCTTTAGGGTCTGGACCTGGAGCCTGAGCAGTCATGTATGTGCTGTACTGCCTTGTGGCCTTTTCAGCCTTAACATAATTTTTATATAATTACATAAACATGTTTATATTTGTGTCTGTAAATAATACCAAGTGATCAGCTTTGGGCATAATCTGACCTCATTTCTGACTATTAGGGTTAGTTCCCAGAAATAGAATTATTGGGTTCAAAGGCATAAGCATTTTTAAATGATTCATTACCGTGCCTTTTCTCACAAAGCATAACTTTCTAAAAATTTCCCATTCCCATTTCAGCTCCCACTTCAGTTTTCAGTATATTGAGGCCCAGTCTGTGGCAGTGGGCTTTCCTGCTTACTCTTCCATCCTCATGAGTGTGTTTATTTTTTAGGACCGAGGAAGTAACAACAATGTAATGAGCAATTATGAGGCCTACAAGCCCTCCACAGGAGCCATGGGAGATCGGCTGACGGCAATGAAAGCAGCTTTCCAGGTCAGTCTGAAATTAAGCATTTAGTTAAGAGCTTTCACTGGTAACTCTTGGGCAGTTGATGAGGGGCCCTAGTCTTCCTGAGATGGTAGCTGGCCTCATAGACTTGATGTTTGCTGGCTTTAGGTAGGGCCTTCTCCTGTTTTCAGTTTCGAATATCACCGTAACTGCAGCTTACCTAGAGCTGCAGGTGTAGCGGCTAGAGAAACCCCTCTTGCTGGTCATCTACTTCAGTCATGCTCAGGGCCCTCATCCTACAGCAGGATTGGTGTTCCCTCCCTGCCTTAACAGCCTTCAGGGCTCCAAGGCTCTTGTAATCTGGTTGAGAGTAATTGCCATTTTTTAGCTAAGACAAGTTTGATTCTGTGTCTCTTGTGAACTCTGAACCCATCATCCTTCTATACCTCCAGTTAGCTAGCTGGCATCCGGTTAACTAGCTGGGCCATCAAGTTTAACTTACTGTCTTACCCACTGTTGTTGTCTCTCTTGTAGTCACAGTACAAGAGTCACTTTGTTGCTGCCAGTTTAAGCAACCAGAAGGCTGGAAGCTCTGCTGCTGGGGCAAGTGGATGGACTAGTGCAGGGAGCTTGAATTCAGTTCCAACTAATTCAGCCCAACAGGGCCATAACAGTCCTGACAGCCCCATTGCCAGTGCCACCAAGGGCATCCCAGGCTTTGGCAGTACTGGGAACCTCAGCAGTGCCCCAGTGACCTATCCTTCTGCCGGAGCCCAGGGAGTCAACAACACAGCTTCAGGGAATAACAGCCGAGAGGGGATTGGGGGTGGCAATGGGAAAAGAGAGAGATATACTGAGAACCGGGGTGGAAGCCGTCATAGTCACGGAGAGAGTGGGAATCGGCATGGCGATAGCCCACGTCATGGAGACGGTGGTCGCCATGGAGAGGGATACCGCTACCCAGAAAGCAGCAGCCGTCATGCTGATGGGCGCCGTCATGCTGACGGCCATCCTCATGGAGAGAACAGGCATGGAGGAGGTGGAGGCAGACATGGAGAGAGCCGAGGTGCAAATGATGGTCGGAATGGTGAAAGCAGGAAAGAAATTTGTAATCGTGAAAGCAAGATGGACCCCAAGGTGGACAGCACCAAGATGGACAAGATGGACAGCAAGACAGATAAGACTACTGATGGCTTCGCTGTCCCCGAGCCACCCAAGCGCAAGAAAAGTCGATGGGACAGTTAGAGGGTATGTGCTGAAGCGTGAAATCAATTGTCTTTTAATTTTATTTTTAGAAAGACTTTTGGTAACTAGGTGTCTCAGGGCTGGGTTGGGGCACAAGGTGTAAGGACCCCCTGCCCTTAGTGGATAGCTGGAGCTTGGAGACATTACCCCTTCCTCTGGATAATTTTCCAGATGTTTTCTTGGGAAGCTGCTTTGGTCCTTAGAAGCAGTCAGAGTTGGGCAGCTTCTTTTGGCTCTGGGTGAGTGTCACGAAGGTCAGTTGAGGATACCTTGGAAGAAAGGGCCTTATAGGGCACAAAACTCACTCTAGGTTTATATGTAGTACATATTTTTTACTAAATGTCACCTTAAAAACACCTACAAAATTCTTTTTCTGTGGCTAGTCAGGCCCCATTTGAGACAGGCTTCTACAGCCTAGTCCATGGAGGTGTTAGGGACAGACGTGCAGCAAAGCGCTTCCCAAACATCTGCAGGTTAGGGGAGGGGTCTGATTCTAAGTGAGAGTTGTTGATGCTCAGGTTTCCCAGCCAGGTTTGTGTCCAGTCCTGAGACATGAAGCAGCAGCCTGCCAGATCCAGAGTCCCTACAGGGGGGAGAGAGAGAGGGTCCTGGAAACAGGACTGCTCTGGGTCTGAAGTGTTGCTAAATTTAAAAAACAAAAACCTGACAACAGCTTTTAAATTGTCTTCTCCTATTTCATTGTATTTTTTTTAACTTGCCATAATGGTAGGAAAATCTTTTGCTGAAATGATTTTGATGATTTTTGTTCTATCTTGTTTATAAAAGGAAAAGAAATACACATACATCAAATTTTGTGACTTTGTGAAGGTTTCTTTAAGATGTGCATTCCTTTCTGCTTGCTCTAGTAAATGTTTTACTATTGGGACCTGTGGATTGCTTGTCATTTCTACTTCACCATGAGTCGGGACATATTAAATATGATTTAGAACAGTGCACACGGTGTGAACACCCAGATGTTTTTTGAGTTATCAAGTTACCAGGAACTAAACTGTTTTCAGACATCTATCAATCAATCATCCTGGTTTTATTCAGATGATAATGGGGGAAGACTTGAAAGGCCCACTTGCCCAAGAATAGACTACAGTGAATGCCACTGCACCACTGAACTTCGCCTTAGGATCTAAATTAACGGGAGCCCTTTCTTCCAGCCAGGAAGATGTCCCCCTCACTGCCCAGGGCCACCACGAGTTCAGGTACCTCAAATCTGTCTCTTCAGACGACTGCCGTGCAGGCAAGGGTGGGTAGGGCTGGTACGACTTAGGCCAGAAGCCACACCGAATCGCTCCTCGTCCTTACAGTCAGTCCCTCAGAGGTATTGGTGGCTCCGCTCACTTCCGCTTGTGCTTTTTCTTCTGCTCCTTCCGTTGCTGTGCTCTTTGGTCCTTCTTCATTCTCGAGTCCACCACCTTGAAGTGACCTCTGACCCCAGCTGGCCGGCCCACTTTGCGGCCCACACCTTTTTTGGCTACAACATAGGTGACTTGGCGTTTCTCCTTTCCAAGCCCAGCTTTCTTATAGAGACTGTAAAGGGAAGACACAGGTTAGAGACTTTCCGCCACTCCTTCACCCGTGTACCTTTGTGGGTGACCCCCCCTGCCCCTCACCTTCGAAGCTGTGCTGCTTTCTCCCGTTCTGAGATGTCCACTGTGTTGACCACAGCTTCTGCCTTCTTCTTGGTTTGCTCCAGCTTCTTCAGCATCTGTGGGGGGTGGGGGTAGGGGAACCTCAGTCAGGTTGACCTCTTTTCCTACCCCTGCCCCACCCACCCAGAATCTCAGGCAGCCCCGCTGCTTACCCTCCGTTTCTTCCTGGCCTTGGCCTCAGCCACTTTCTTGATGGGACGTGCATTGATTTCCCGCCAGCGTTTCCGGTAATGCTCCACCTCCTTCTTATCAATAGGCAGTTGTCGTATCCTGTGCTGCTTTTCCTCCTGCACAAACCAGTCTGGAAGCTCCCCCTCATCCTCGTTAAATGTGTACCTTGGTGGAGAGGACACCGATCTAGGCTTTCAAAGAAATCATTCCTCCCCTCTTCCTCACCCCACCCCTTCTCGGGACTTTGTGCCCCCTACCGGCTGAAGGAGTCATCTATGAGGTCCCTCTTGGCTTTTTTGGAAGAAGCAATAATAGCACCTAGAGCAAGGCCTTCAGGGTCCAGTATCCGATGTTTCACTAGAGAGGGAAGAAGGAAGGAAGTCAAAGCTCAGTCCCCAACACTGACCCCTCCATGTTGCCTCCCGTTCTAGTAGGTGCAGAGTTCTCGCCTGGGTCCGTGATAGGCACGACCTCAACCCCGACGTCATCATCATCTGACTTAGGCCCACGGCTTCGCTTCTTCCTGCCGCGTGGTTTCCAGCTGTGGGAGGGAGGAGGACCGTGCACGCATGTCCCACCGCTAGCCACACCACTCGGGCCCCCTCCTACTCACCTCACCCCTGGTTCTTAGTTAAAAATGCTTGGGGAACTTCCAGAAATCTTGCCACCCAGGCTGTACTGCAGACCACTCAAGTTAGAATCATCAGCGTTTAAAGTTCTCCATCTGCAGTCAGCTGCGAACTCCCAATTACAGAGTACTGGTCACAATCACTGCTTCCTCTTCAGCTCCTCTCCCGTCAGCTGCAACCACTCACCTCTCTTCACCCTCACTGCTCCTGCTGTCACTGTCAGAGCTGTCATCTCTCTCTTCCCCGCCAGGGCCCGTGGCAGCCTCTGCCCTCTCAGGGGCCTCATCCTGGCACGGGGGAGGTTTGTTCTCCATCTTCACACCGGAAGGTGGCGGTGGCAGCTGCTGCCCCTTGTGACGGCTCTCGTACAACAGCTGGGCCTGGCTGATCTCCAGGGCCTCGTCGGCATCATCCCCAATCCCGCTGAAGCCATCCTGTGATGGGGAAATTGCCAGGCACCCTTTGCCCAGGGAATGCCAGTCCTTGTCTGTCTTGGCCACCAGCCTCTGCTTACCTTTGAGAACCACAGGCTGGCCTGTTCTTCCTGCAGTAGTGCCTTTTCCTCCAATGGTACCAGCAATGGATTCTCTTCTTCTTCCTCCTCTTTACCATCTTGCACTTCAGCAAACCGTACACTGTAGACCCAAGGAAAGTGGGTGGAGGGTCAGTGCCCTGGAGGGCTTGCTGCTGCCCACACTCCAACTGGCAAGCCCTGCCACCAGCTCTGCTTCGGACTTGAGCTGAGGGTGCCCTGCAGACACCTCCCCACACCCCTCCCCCCCCTTACCGCTTTTGGTCCTTTAGACTCTGAGGCTCTCTGACTCCTGCCAGCTCCTCTGGATCCAGGTCACTATCCAGAGGTGTATCATCCTCCTCAACATCTGATATGTAGACGTCATCTCTTGGCAGATCAGACAAAAACGTGTCTGCAGCACTCATGTCCCCCCGTGTTACCTCCGCTAACAACTGAGGTTTGACAGAGAAACAGAGGTCAGGCCGGGCACTAACAAGGTACATACTGCTATTTTCCTCCATATTCATCACCTTAGTTTATCCTCAGCAACACTAGAAAACACACTGTGTCAAGTACATAATGTTTTCTTTTACAGACAGGGAAGTGATAGGATTAACCATTTAAAACATCCCACTCTAGGCCAGATCGTTCAGCTGTGTCTTCTTCAGTGGTAGCAGAAACAGGTTTATGGAAAAGTACCCTACGGTCTAATTAGCGTCCGATTTTAAAATGTTCTAAAACACTGCTTTTTAAAAAATTACTTTCAGAAGGCACCTTATCACCAGCGAATAACATCTACAACTCTTGTTTCCACTGAATAAAGGAGCCCATGCTGTATACATCTTAACAGGAAGCACTGTTTCACTGATAAACCAGCTGTCAACTCCAAGATCTGTTTTCCTCGTGGCAACTATAGCTGCTATTTCTTGAATCACATACCAGGAATTACACCATCTTTTTTTTATTCCTTCCAAAAACCCTAGTAGGTAGGTCTATCATTTTCTTTTACAGATGAGGAAACTGAGGGAGAGAGCACATAAGTGGTAGTCTGCTCCAGGACCACTGTGCTCTACTGCCCCCTAAACAATACGAGCTGGTTACTACCTTCCCACACGAGAGCCACGAAAGCTCATTTTGTTTGTGATGCTGCTTTTACCAGGAAAAGCAAACTCTCCAGTATTCAGCAGAAAGCACCATCCAGCAGCCTGGTGCAGCAAGGTGCTAACTTGGTCTCAGTGAACTGAAGAACGCTGTTCCCCTCTCGAGGGAAAGTTTCCTCCATCACACGTGCTCGTAACCCAGGCACCCTGGCTGCATCGCCTATAACCTGAGCTTCCTGCAACGAGGGCCTCTTGGTTCTGATATTCTAGTTCTACAAGGATAAATCTATGCCACACTCACAACTCTCCCTACTTTCATTATTTTAGCGGTGTGTTCTTTCCTGGCCTTTGAGACACAAGGCTCTTGTTTTTTTCCCAGTCTCCCCATATCACGTCATTTACGGGTGAAGACAGCAACCATGAGCCATGATCTTTCAGCACACTTACCAAAAAGACATCCAATGCTCCAACTCCAAATACCCAAACAGATCCTCCTGTCCCCTCAGTGGGCCCCAAACCCCGCCTCACCTGGTGACCCCGGATGGTGCGCAGGGAGAACATGCCAGTCTCCCCCTCGTCTGCGATGGAAACCCCGGGAAGATCCATCTTCAGCTCCACACGTTCCCGCTGCTTCCTCTGCTCACGCAGCAGCTTCTTTTTCTTCCTGAGGGTGTGGTTTGAGGAATTAAAGCTGCCCAGCTCTGAAGATATCCATCCGTGCCTTCACCCTCTCTCCCCATCTTCACCCACCGAGGGACTCTGCGGTTCCCCAAGCTCCTCCCCAGCTCCCCTCACCTCTTTAACTCCGCCACCTCCTGGGCCTTCATCTCTGCCAGGGTCCGGTCCAGCTCCTCCTCCTCCGAGGGCTGCGGCCCCATCCCAGCTGCGGACGACTCCTCTTCACCTTCCTCTTCCTCCCCTGAGCTGAGGCTGACAGAGTAGTTGCAGGAGTCGGTTATTTTCCCAGATGCTTCCCCTCAACACCCAGTCAACAACTGCCCTGGTTTAGCTCCCTCCTCACCTGATGTCCAGTGCCTTTGCCTGTTCTTTCAGTTTCTTGGCCACATACCGCCGAAGCTTCGTTCTCCAGTTCAGTAGGGACCTGCCCCAGAAATACCATTCCTGACCTTGCTGTCTCCCTTTTGTCCTCACCTCCTTGTTTTGGGCCCATACCCCGAATTTCACGTTTGAGCCACATAAGTCCTAAGGTTCAGGCCCCCACCCCCAACCTCTAACACAGCAGCATCCTGTTCCCAGAGATCCAGCGTTACGTCCTTCAAGGGCTGTCCCCTGCCTTCGGGGCTCACGGCACCTATGCCCACCCCCAGTGCAAACCTGAGCTCCTTACGCCCCAGCACCCTGATATCCTGACAGCACGCCCGGATGTCCTCAGTGGTAGCTGGATGCCGTGCCAACTCTTCATCGTCTAGCGAGATCTGTTT
Organism: Monodon monoceros; assembly: GCF_005190385.1. Taxonomy (NCBI): domain Eukaryota; kingdom Metazoa; phylum Chordata; class Mammalia; order Artiodactyla; family Monodontidae; genus Monodon; species Monodon monoceros. The sequence goes on from NW_021703786.1 coordinate 22,908,155, forward strand.
GGGAGGAGGGAAAAGAGTCAGGGGAGATGTTCAGGCCATGTTTCTGGGGCTCCCTCGTACCCCTCGAGTCTGGGGACTCACTTCACTGGCTTTGGAAAGGAAGTCAACAGGGTTGGCAGCTTGGAGGAAGTCGGTGACTGAAGTTCGGTGATAGAGTGTGAGGTCACCCTCAGCATAGCCTTCAGCCTTAGGAAGGGAAATAATGAATGTTGAGCAGTCCCTTCTGGGGTGTCTGTAGGACTGACCAGGCCCAACCTCCCGAGTCCCAGGACCTGAGGATGGCCCCCACTCGCCAAACGCACCTTTGGCTTCTTCTTAGTCACCAATTCAGTAACAGTCTTGGCCTGAACTTCAACCTCCTTGAAGGCAAATTTGGGGTCAAAGAATTTACTGTCGACCTTGTCAGGAGCCAAGAATCCTAACGTAATAGGATATATAAGAAAGTGTGCTTTGGTAGGTGGGAGACTAAACCAACAGAACAAGGGAAGTTATGCCCACCCTGGCAGACTACAAAGATCTCCGCAGATTCATGACGAGAGGCTTGGGGCTTGGTGGCCTGGACACGGCGGAAGAGCTGCTGGAAAATCCATAGTAAGGGCTGATAGTCACGGGAACGGAAAACCTTTGTGATGAAGCAGCCACCACGGCCCAGAAAATCACAAGCCAAACGCAGAGCCATCAGTGTCAAATGGGCTGTGGGGGGGAGACAGTTAGCTGAGGACCTCTGCAGCCTGAGAGGGCATGCCCACCTCCACCCTCACTCAGCTCCATGCCCCCCGATCCCGGCACCTTGTGAGTAAGCATCATGGACCCAGCTAGCCCCGACATTGGGGGCCCCGTCATTGAGCACAACATCAACTTTCCAGGTTTTCAGCTCCTTCCTCAGGGCCTACAGAGAAGGAGAGAAACCACAGCAACAGAAATACAGAAATGGCTACGAATGGAGCCCTTCATTCAGCCCTCTGTTGAGTGCCCACCACGGCCAAATCCTGTGCCATGGACAGGGGATACAACAATAGCAAAAATAACACGTTTGTTTTCGTGGAGCTTAGAGTCTACTAGTGAATTCGCTGGAAAGGATTTCACTGAAATCTCTGCACTTCCTCCAACTCCAAAGGCCTCTTTCCTGAATAAATAAAGGCTGGGCGGACACGCAGTATTATGGGCCTTGTTATATAGACAACATGCAGGCACTGCTCAAGGCATGGTTAACAGGAAAAACGTGCCTTCAGGGGATCAGGGTGGGAAGAGGAATGAATGTGGATGTCTACATATAAAGGGAACAGGAAAAGAGAGATTCCTATTACCTGCCTACAGCGTTCTGTTGTGATGTCCTCCTGGAGTGTCACCACATTGGGAAGAGGCTTGATTGGAACCAGATCCACTCCTAGAAGAAATTAGGGCAGAGTATTCCAAAAGGTTGTCTCAAGCAGGGAGAAAGGAAATGCAGAACACAGGGTCTCACACTCCCACCCCCTGGAACATCCAGGAGCACCACCTGTCACTCACCCACAATAAGGCTGGATACAGGCATAAACTTGGTGGCCACCTGCAGCCTATAAAAGAGAAGTAAAGATTAAAACACCCTGGACTGTCCCTTCCCCTCCCTCGGCAATGTGATCTCTCATCCCCGGTGTTAGGGGTCCCTGCTAAGAGCAGTGGAAATGAGACAGGCTGGGACCTCGGACCCTTTGCTGCAATGCTTGCACCTGGACAAAACTCCTCGAGCAACAGAATACAAAGAAACTATAAGGGACTAAACACTGCGTGCATACCCAGTTGGGGTGAATTATGGACAAGAAGACAAAAATTATGGACGCACACACAAAAAACACCACCCACTGTCACTTCTGAAGAGCTGGGAGCAAAAACAGGGTGTAGGCAGCAGGGCGCTGCACATGCCCCCCAGCACTCAGCTCCACCAAAGGGGTGGGCAAACCACCTAAGCTGCCCCTCAGGCCGGACCCCCGACACACCCCCACCTTCACGCTATATAAGGAACCAGCCAGCCCCCTCCTTGGGGAGCTGGCTAGCAAGGGAACCTGCTACTTGTTTTCGCTCCTCCCTGCTGCAGCAGGGGCCCCAAGAAAACCTTGCCTGAATTTCTTGTCTGGCCTCTAGTCAATTTCTATTGATTGGGGAAAACCAAGAACCCTGGTCGGTATCAGCCAATCATATCTTAAGTACACGGTCCAAATCTTTCCCCCTGCAGTTTACGTTCTGGGGAGTAGAGAAATCTGAGGTTGGTATTACTGTTTCCCTCCCACCCCAAATGCAACTCTCAAATCATCCAGGGCTGGAATCCAGAACGCTTCCATAAGGAGCGTCAGGTGCCGGGTGTTACACACCATCCACCTGGTGCAGCGCACAGGTCCAGCAAGGCTCGGGCTTTCTGCAGAAATTGAAAGCGGCGATTCAGCTGGATCAGCTTGAAAGCAGAGCGGGAACGGTAACCTGGAGGCGGCGACAAAGTACTGTAGTAAGGCCCGTGAAGCGCTTTCCCAGCGGGATTTCTGCGGCCTTACGACCCACCACCCTTTCTACGGAAGAAAAACTCAATATTCGGAAAGGGAGCGAACCGGCCAAGGTTGGTGGCACGCCCGCTCGCAGACGGCGCGAACCCTGACTCACCCGTCTCCTTTGCCAAGTGATAGAACTTGTCTCGCCGGCTCTTCCCGACTTTGCCTTTTTTGCCCATGGTGGAACGTGGGAGCGCCACTCAATATGGAGAGAAAGCAGAAATTGGGACGTCTCTTCCCGGAGCACTAGATTCCGCTCTTCGTTTCCCACTCGCCGTCGCACACACACTCGGAGCCTCAGTCCACACTACTCACCACCACCCAGCACCCTTTCTACCACCCGTGAAGCGGCACGTGTGGGTAGCAAACGTATTTCCGCTTCCGCTTGCGTCGCTCGCGTCCCCGGCTCCAAGTTTTCCGCCATTTTGAGCGTGGCCACAAAAATTTTCTGTCTCCAGGTTTTATAAGTTGGAAGCTGGCACCAGGAGAAATGGTTACTTTAACCAAAACCGAATTTCTGGAGAGTAATATTTAGGAGTTCTGCTAACCCTTTTCAAAGCTCCTGATCTCGCGTACCGCCGCCCCTCCCCTCATGGCCCCTGTTTAAGTTACCGTGTGTCCTCACACCCCGCCCATTGACCCGGAACTGTTCTCTGCCTTGGTTTTCGGTCCCCAAGCCCCTGCTTCTGCGCCTGCGCGCCAAGGCGGCTCTGATGCCGGCCGCGGAAGAGGGAAGATGGCGCTTGACGGACCAGAGCAGGTATGGCGGCGGTGGTCGGGCGGGGACTGGGGCTGGATGCGAAACAGGTGTGATCCGAGGTGGGCAGCCGGTCGGGGCAAGAGGGTGGGGGGAGTGGGGGTGGGTGGGCCAGTCTAGACTGGGCCCTACCTGGGACCGGATCTGCTGTGTCAGCGCCGCCCCCGGCGGGTCAAGGCAGGGCCGGGAGTGGAAGACCCGGTGGAAGCCGAGTAAGTGAGAGGAGCGGTGGGAGCGGGAACCCACCCTTCCGCGAGTCGAGGGAGTCGGGGGACACGTCCTTCCTGCTGGCTCCTCCTGTAGTAATAACACCTGGGGTTTGTGTAGCGTTCCCGGGTGTGTCGTCTCTTGATCCTCCTGAAAGTCTTAAGAGGTAGGCACCGTTCTCATTCTGTTTTAGTTTAGTCACGGGAAATGGTTCCGAAGAGATGGAGTGAGGGCTTAGAACCCAAATCTTAAATCTCCGAAATCCAAGCTGGAAGTAGCTTTATCCCTTGGATGTTTAACCTGATGGTAACTAATTACACTGTGTCTTCAGATGGAGCTGGAAGAGGGGAAGGCAGGCAGTGGACTCCGCCAGTATTATCTGTCCAAGATTGAAGAACTCCAGGTGAGAACGGACTCCAAAGGTCCAGAGGGAGCTAGAAGGGGGATGAGGGATTGATGGAACGGATTTCTGCAAATCCATATAATTCCACTGGGGGCGCAGTGGAAGAAGTAACAAGCCAACGGTATAAAGTATATGAAGTTAGCAGCCTCTTGTTCCTCTCAAGTCCCATCATTTTGAAGGTAGTATTCACAGTTCATTAAACATCTTTAAAAGTCAAATTTTAACGTAAAAGGTACCCCCAGCCAAAAGTCATTCTTCTTAGAAGAAGCCTGAATGAGAGGGTTTCTTATAAAAGAGAAGACATAGGATCAGAAGATGAGATTTATCAGAGGAAGGGTTGGGGCAGAGTGAGGGAAGACAGAATTGAGGAGTCTGGACAATGCCGATTCCGTGGGACTGAATGAAAAGGAACTGGACAACCCAGTGCTCTAGCCTAAACAGGGAGCAGGGACCACAGAAATAAGGAAAATAATGTCAGTTGGATGAAGGAGAGCCACAAGGAAAAATTCAGAACTCCAGGTACATTTGTAGGTATCATATTTGGTTTGTCACTTTTTTTTTTAGAAGAGACTATGATATATATATATATATATTTTTAATTTATTTTTATTTTTGTCTGTGTTGGGTCTTCGTTGCTGCACGCGGGCTCTCTCGTTGCGGCGAGTGGGGCTACTCTTCGTTACGGTGCGCGGGCTTCTCATTGCGGTGGCTTCTCTTGTTGCGGAGCACGGGCTTCAGTAGTTGTGGCTCGCAGGCCCTAGAGCGCAGGCTCAGTAGTTGTGGCGCACAGGCTTAGCTGCTCCGCGGCATGTGGGATCCTCCCAGAGCAGGGCTCGAACCTGTGTCCCCTGCATTGGCAGGCGGATTCTTAACCACTGCGCCACCAAGGAAGTCCGGTTTGTCATTTTTGAAATGCATTACGTGTGCTTTCATTTGTTCCTCACGTTAGTCCTGAAAAGAGGCAGGATAGGTGATGCTTGCAGTTGGGTAACAGATCTAGACCTTTTACATAGCTTTCATTGGCTTTACCCAACTGTTATTGCCAGCAATGGGGCTAGAACTTAGCCTTCTGACTCAGAGGTCTTCCCACTCTACCATGTTACCAGTCTGCAAGAAACTGACTACGTGAGCCAGCTGTTAATTCTTCTCCACTATGGTTTGTTATTCCTGGACCAGTATTAAGACAAGCAGCCTTTTTTCCTGTGGTTGTCCTACACTCCAGAGGGACTCTTGGAGGATAGGATAGGGTCGTTAGAATCATATTGGAGAATCTGAAGGGAGAATGCAGGTGCCTTGTGCTCCTTCCTCGCTTAGCTCATATCAGCCTATGAGGGTTTCGGCCAAGATCTTAGCCGCCTACCGTTTTCCACCCTTTGCTTCTTGTCCTCCACAGCTGATTGTGAATGATAAGAGCCAAAATCTCCGGAGGCTGCAGGCACAGAGGAATGAGCTTAATGCAAAAGGTGAGGGGGAAGGATGGGAAGGCTGTGTGTGGGCAGTTTGAAGTGAGTCTTTACATTGGTGGCTGTTGCTTTTCCCAGTCCAAGGTGATGCTCTGTTTACATGCACATCTCTCTCCTGAGCCCCATCGTAATCTCCTTAAAGACATGAACTTTGACTTTTTTTTTTTTTGAGGCCTTCCCTTCAAAATTTTACAGCGGTGCTTAGTTCATGCATGTTGAATCCAGTCATAGGTGGGGGACACCAAAGAATCTGGGTGGCCATTGTGTCTGTTTCGCATCTAGTTCGCCTGTTGCGGGAAGAGCTACAGCTGCTGCAGGAACAGGGCTCCTATGTGGGGGAAGTAGTCCGGGCCATGGATAAGAAGAAAGTGTTGGTTAAGGTAAAGGCAACATGACCCCAGGGACCAGCCGTTGCCCACTGCATTCCCATACCTTTGTGTGTAGTGAGGACACTGTTCTCACGTTACTGTAAGACTCGTGTCTTCCTGGGCGAGGTCGGTGATTTGGTGGCTGTCGGGGGAGGAAGGTCATGAGCCGTTGTTTCTCTAGGTACATCCTGAGGGCAAGTTTGTCGTAGACGTAGATAAGAACATCGACATCAATGATGTGAGTGCAGCTGGGGAGGTGGGAGGTGGGGGGTCAGCTCTCACCACACCACTTCCTGAACCTCTCTCTCCTCACCCAGGTGACACCCAATTGCCGGGTGGCCCTCAGAAATGACAGCTACACTCTGCACAAGATCCTGCCCAACAAGGTAGACCCATTGGTGTCACTGATGATGGTGGAGAAGGTGCCAGATTCAACTTACGAGATGATTGGTGGCCTGGACAAGCAGATCAAGGAGATCAAAGAAGTGATCGAGCTGCCCGTTAAGCATCCTGAGCTCTTTGAAGCGCTGGGCATCGCGCAGCCCAAGGTGAGCAGGGCTTCTGTGGGAGGACCGTGCTGCTACTGTACATCTCCCGCCCCAGGCTGGATAGACTGGAGCCTGCTTACGCTGGCCCTCCCCATGCCGAGGGGCTGGGGGAGAGATGCTACCAGGCCACCCAAGTGGTTTGGTTATAAGCTCCAGAAGGGGCCTTGACATTCACTTTTTTACCTCTAGCATCTAATACGGGATCTAGCACAGTGCACACACTCGATAAATGTTCATTGAATGAAACATGGAGGCCAGCTTTTTGCCCTGAGTCCTGTTGTTCTCTAGGGAGTGCTGCTGTACGGACCCCCAGGCACTGGGAAGACACTGTTGGCCCGGGCCGTGGCTCATCATACAGACTGTACTTTCATTCGTGTCTCTGGCTCTGAATTGGTGCAGAAATTCATCGGGGAAGGTAACTGTGGCCAGAAACAAGAAAACTATAAGGCGGCGGGGGCTGGGGGGCCCATCAGCTTAACGCCAGCTTGGCCTCTGTGCAGGGGCAAGAATGGTGAGGGAATTGTTTGTCATGGCCCGAGAACACGCTCCATCTATCATCTTCATGGACGAAATCGACTCCATCGGCTCCTCCCGGCTGGAGGGAGGCTCCGGAGGGGACAGTGAAGTCCAGCGCACGATGCTGGAGCTGCTCAACCAGCTGGATGGCTTCGAGGCCACCAAGAACATCAAGGTGCAGTGGGGTCGGCTGTGGGAGGAGCCACGGGAAGGCCCCGGGTGAGGCTGCAGCCTCAGGAAGGGCTTAGCTGACGCCACCTGCTCTGTCTACTCAGGTCATCATGGCCACTAACAGGATTGACATCCTGGACTCAGCGCTGCTCCGCCCAGGGCGCATTGACAGAAAAATTGAATTCCCACCCCCCAATGAGGAGGTTTGTGATGGGCAGCGCTGGCAGTGGCTCCGGCTGTGAGGGCAGGCCGTGGGCTCAGCCTTTTCCTCTCCCATCGCTAGGCCCGGCTGGACATTTTGAAGATCCATTCTCGGAAAATGAACCTGACCCGGGGGATCAACCTGAGAAAAATTGCTGAGCTCATGCCAGGAGCATCAGGGGCTGAAGTGAAGGTAATTGGAGGGCCCAAGGAAATGGGGGCAGCGGCAGGAAGCTCCAGGTTCCAGGGCACAGCCCCAGCGCCTGTCTTCCTTTCCCTGCTCAGGGCGTGTGCACTGAAGCCGGCATGTACGCACTGCGGGAGCGGCGAGTCCACGTCACCCAGGAGGACTTTGAGATGGCAGTAGCCAAGGTACAGGCCTCCGTCTTTCCACCTTTGCTGATGGTGGCTCTGGAGCAGTTGGGGATGGGGCACGTGTTCACCCAGTCTCTAACTTAAATGCTCGCTCTGTCTCTCCAGGTCATGCAAAAGGACAGTGAGAAAAACATGTCCATCAAGAAGCTGTGGAAGTGAGGCGGATGTCCTTTGTGTGGGTCCCTCAAATAAAGCTCTGCAGGACAAGACCTTGAGGACTTGAGTCTGTTAATGAGTGGCCGCACTGTTCAGTCACCAGGTCTGGGCACCACCAATAAACAAAGATTTATTTGGAAATTTCCAAACCTGCCAGAAGTGGCACTTGCCAAGCCCTAGGCCCACCCTCCTTAACAAGCTCCAAAGGACAATAGTCCTCGCCATCTCTCCCCTGCACCTACCCCTGCCCACACACACCCATGCCTCAGGCCACGCCAGAGAACTAGTGTGCCCTCCCTCTAGGAGGCGTTACCCCCCGGGCCCAAGAGCTGGGGTGGCAGCCCTCTGGCCTCTCAGGAGATGATGGCGGCCAGAGCCGCTTGCATAGATTGAGAAAAGAAAATAAGGAAGGAGACACCAAGTAGGGCTCCCTGAAAAACCCCAGCTTACCCCTGTACAAAAAAAAGTGGCTCCCGCATAGAAAAACCTGCTCCACGAATAGTGCAAATACCCAAGAAAGGAAAAAAAACCAGCAGCAAGGCTGGGCTGGTAGGAATGGCAAAGAACTTTGGTTTGGAAAGGCTAGGAAGAGTGTGAGCTGTGCCCCTCTTCCTCGCCCAGCTCCCCAGAGCCAGCGCTGACACTCGCCCCAAGGGGGTCTGTAAACAAGCAAAGCCAGGGGCCTTTGGTTCTGAAAGGTCTCGGTTACCATGTCAAAGCACAGCCTCCAGGTCCTACTTGGGCCTGCCTGCAGGGGGCAGAGGAGGCCTCTGCTGTGAATCCAATTAAAGCCAACGTGTAAGTAATAAGGCTTTGGGACCAAGCAACAAGGAATCCTATCACTACACTTATGAAACTAAAGCTGGGGAGCAGAGGGTGACAGGAGACACCCCTCCCCCCCTCCTTATCCTACATGTCTGTGCCCCAGAGGGCGGTCCCCTTCCAGGCTGAGGAGGGGGTGGCTCCAGGGCTGGGAAGAAAGTAAGGGATCCCTGAGCAGTTAGGTCAGGCGGATTCCCAGCACCTGTTCCAGTTCCTGCCTTCGCTGCTGCACCTGGAGGAGGGAGAGACGGGTGGCTCAGGCCTGTCTGACCGCCCGCGCTTGTGAGCGGCTCGCCCTCCCCTCTGGTGTGCAGTCCCGCTCAACCACAGGCGGGCAGACGGGGCGCAGCCGCCTCACCTTGGCAAAGATGTGCCTCCCCACTGCTTCCTGGGCCCAGGGCTGGTGGTAGAAAGCAGCTCGTCTCTCCTCCTCAGGATTCCCAATCACATCAGTGATGATCTGCAAAGAGCCAGGAGGAAAGCTGAACATGATTCCCACCCCTGATCTATCTGCCCCTGGAACCGGAAGAATAGTGATGGGGGCACAACCACCCAGAGCTTAACATGGGATCAACCTCAGGAAAGAGGAGCACACCTTGAGGTCCCGGCGCTGGGAACGGAGCCATTCCTGGATGAAGTCCTGGGGGTCAGTGCTAAAACTGAGCATGAAATCCCTCTGGGTCTTCAGCTGGTTGATGGACTCAATGGTCTCATGGATCTGGGGAAAGGGGTACATGTGTCAGACTGGCTGTTTCCAGCCCTAACCCCAGAGGACTCGGATCCCATCCCAAGGTGCCACATGTATGGAAATGCCTGAGAGCCTGCCTGGCCTCACTGTGGGCCCCAGAGGAGGCTGTGAGGGTAGGGGCCCACCTTGACATCAAGAGAGGCGATCTCCTGCTGATTGGTGGTGGAGGCCAGAAAATTGCTCATCTGGGCCTTAAGCGGGTCATCCACCTCCACATCAATGTCGTAACAGGCTGTCTTCTTCTGGTCGTTAGGGTCCACGCTACACACAGCACAGGGGAGGGAAAACGTGAGCACACAGCTCCATCCCACCCACCTGGGCCAAACTGCACACGCTCGGGGAGCAGGAAACCAAACCTGCTGCTTCTCTCTGGCTTTAATTCAAGCCAAAGGTAAACTGCTCTTAGAAGAGCCTTCCTCCCCCTCTTCCCATTTACCTAATGACATGGTTGATGACAATGGGGTCTGGATGCTGCAGCAACCCAGCTAGCTTCATGGGAATCTCAGAGAAACGGAGTCGGCCACAACTGAAGATCTAGAGAGAGCACCAGAGGGTTGGTGATGCCTTTGTGGGCACACGGCAAAGTGGACCATCCCAGGGGCAGTGTGAAGAACGTGGTTGAGAACTAGCCCAGTGGGGCTCTGGAGCCGCAGGCAAGACAGGGGCTGCGAGACTAGAGGGGGGACGGCGTCCCAGCTAACCTGGCGGAAGTACCGGTTGCAGTTGATGTACTCCCGCTCGTGGCCGTCCTGCAGCTGGTTGTGTTTGATGTAGAGCCACAGGGCCTGCATGATGGCAGCCCTCGTCTGTGTGTGCACCCCCAGCAGCCTCGCCAGTCGGGGGTCCAACTTGTACTGGGGAGGCTGGGATGGACAGAGGGGAGTCAGAGAAGGGGTTCTTGTGAAAAAAAAGAATAGGACAGGGACAGGGACAGGCTTTACAATAGGGACCTGCCCCAATGCCCCAGACGAGAGTCCCTGTGACCCCAAACATGGCCCGAGGGCACTTGTCACCTGATGATCCAGCATGAGCAGGAGGGTGCACTTGACGTTGAGGTCTCCGGGCCGTTTCACCTGGAAGCCATCTGTCTCCTGGGTGGTGGGCATCCGGTGCCACTGGCAGGGGGGAGGGGAGCAGAGCTCATCACCAAGGGGGTGGGCATGAACATACACACCTGGCCCTGCAAGGGGACTAAGGCCATTTCTCTGGCCACCTGGCACGTCACCCTGTGTTCCTGAACCCCAGGCCCACTCTCACCTCCACCAGGTGGTTGTCAGGCCCGTACAGTTCCTTGTCCAGCTCAATGACGAGGCTCTTAAAGAATGAAGAAAACTTCCTCTTCTGTTTGCTAGGCTGGGGATGCAAAGGGGTGTGAGATAGGGGTGCTGATGAGCGCTCAAGCCTAAGCTATACTAAGCCCCAAACAGAGGAATATTGTTTCAGCCCTGAAGCTCAGGGTACTGAAGATTCTTGGGCCCCGAAGGAAGCCAGGAAAAGTGAGAGACTTGAGACAGGGAAGGGGCTCTATGCAGCCCCACTGTCAGCCAATTAGAAAGGGGCACCCTTTCCTCAGGACACTTTACTGCCATCTGCAGGAAAACTGTTGTAATAACCATACAAATCTCCCACCTCGTACTGGCTCAGAGCTGTGCAAAGCATGAACTGTGAGCAGTGCCCTCTCCCTCATGCAGGACGTCCCCGGAAGTGCCCAAGTGTCTGGCCCACACAGGCCACCTCCCTTCCAGACACCTCCTTCCCCAACTCACATCATCCAGCAGTTTTCCCTCTACTCGGAGTTCCCAGGAAGCCACCTTGTCCCCTGCGGGGTTTCCCCCAGGGGTCCCTGCGGTTCCTGCACTATCACCTTCTGCCTTGCTGGGACTGAACGTATTAGAAATATAGATCCGCAGCTTTCGTTTTTGCTAAAGAGAGAAAAAAGACCGGTTAGCTAGAGGGGGACCAGTGTGTTGGAAAACACTGCTACCCAATCTTCCCATCTGAACTCATTCAACGTCAATACAGAGCAGTGACCGTGGGCCAGGCCCCTGGTTAGGCACTGGGAATCAGGGGAGGAAATTTCAGTCCTGGCCTTCAAAGGACTCACAATTTCATAGGGGAGACAGATGCACTACCAACAGTTCCAACACAGGGGGATCAGTGGTGTGACAGGGGTACATAGGGGGTGCTATCAGGCAAACCAGAAGCCTCTGGCTCCTACTTTAAATGAAACTCAAACACCCATTATGGTCCCAGAATATCATCTCCTGGAAAGCCTTCACCATTCAAGAGGCTGTTCTAGATAAAGCTTCTCTAGGGATGGGGAAGAAGACAGGACCTATCCTCATCTACCCTGTAGTTTTGCCTTTCAAACTTCTGACCACGATCTACAATATTTACATTTTAAATCATGATCCAGGATCTACACACATAAATACATGAGATAAAAATGTCGTTAAGTCCTTTACTACTGTGAAGAATTATAATTTCTGCTATGTTATATTTCATTGAGAACGTGCTGGCCCCACCACACTAAATTGAGTTCATGCTCAATGGGCTGTATCCTACAATGTGAAAAATCCTGCTCTAGCCCATCACAGACCCTCGCTTGGCTCCTGGAAAACAAGGCCAGGGAGAGGCAGAGAAGCCTGGCAAGGCCCAGAAGTAGCTGGGGCTGCACACACCGTCAGAGGCTTTTTGATGGCCTCCTGGATCTCCATCCGCTTTCGAGCAATGGTCTGGTCCAGCTTCCGCTCAAAAGCCAAGAGATCCATGTACGCCTGAGACTCTGGGACAAGCTCCCGAATCTGGAGGAAGGGAGAAGGGGTTCATCAGCTTGTTTCAGCTGCAGCTCTGGTTCCTTCCTCCATTTCTCCCTCACCCCAGGGTTACGGGAGACTCACTCCACCCTCAGCCAACCAGCCCTTGGGTGAGCCTCCTAGGCCCCCTCCCAACATACTCACTCGCTGAGGTAGAACTTTATCTGCCATCTTCCTCCTCTTTAACCTGGGAGGACAGAAACCCACTTAAGAGGTCAATGGTCCAATGTACCTCCCCCACTCGCCATCTACCTCTCCAGTCCCCAGGACCTTCCCCCAGGAGACCTGGGAGTCTTCCTCAATCATCGAAGCTCTTAGGACAGAAGGAAACCATCTGTTACCACTAGAGCTGCACTAGATGGGGCGGGAGAAACAGGATGGTCTTACCCCCGGCGCTGGGCAGGCATCGGGGGCTGGGCCTGGGGCACAAGCAGGCGTTTTCGGAATGGGTCCATCATGGTGGGTGGCATGCCAGGTCGAAGTGGAGCAGCTGAGCCAAATGGGGAGCCGGCAGGGGGTCCCACCTGCAAGCCAGCCATGGGCATCCGGCTCCCTGGTGACATGCCAGGCCTCTGGGGGAAGTGAGCCAACGGAGATGCACAGGTCAGCGGTGGGGACCTATGGGGCCCGTAACCCATTCCCTCCATCCCTCTGCTCAGCCAGGTCCAGCCCTGAGCAGCACACGGCAGAGCCCGCAGAGCCCGCAGAGCCCGGGCAGAAGTGCCAAGAACAAAGGGGAGCAAGCGCCTGAGAGCAGAAGTGTAAACCACACCTGCCCCGCCCCCTTCAACCGCCCTGGCAGCCGTGCCAGCGAATGAGGCTTGCAGAGCCCAGGGGTGGGAGGAGAATCCTGCCTGCAGAGAGAAGGGCCTGGGGGAGCTCTTCAGGGCCCATCGCCACTTCCAGCCACCTTCCAGCCCTAGCACACTATGCCCCTGCTCCCTGGGACCAGCCAGCTTCAAGGCACTCCTGAGGCTCTCAGATGGTCCCACCAAGCACTCCCATCCGCTCCTTCCCCCAACTTGAGGGAGAAGCCTGGGGGCAGTATCGTGGCCAGGTGGCTGGGTGCAGTGTGAGAGGAGCAGGCTGACGGTCACAGCCGCAACACCCATCCCGTCGCCAGCCTGGTGGTGTGACTAAGAGGAGAAAGGCAGTCCAACAGGCTGGCGAGCCCATCAGGCAGTGGAAGCCCAGGTGAGCAAGCCGCAGCGGGATGGCGTGGAGCCTGTCCCAGCCGGTGGGGGGCCTCAGGCGGAGTACAGAGACCATCTGGCCGCCATATGGCCCCTACTCACCACCCACAACTGGACCCTTCTCTCACCTCCCCACTGCCCAGCCCCCAACCCCTACGCCAGAAGACCCCGAAGGGGAAGCCGTGGCTCCTGCGGGAGAGAGAGCAGCTGGCACCTGGCCTCTGTGCGTGGTGCACGCACTGCCTGGAGGCTAGGGCTGGCTTGGCAATCCCAAACTGGAGAAGGGAGATAAGATTATCAGGGGATGCAAGGATCGAAGTCTTAGGATCAGCAGAGGAATCTGAATGAGAGGTGGCTTCTTTAGAAGCCTGCAGAAGGATTTCCCACCGAGGTCAGGCTCCCCAGCATCTCTGTGGAGCCCCTCGGGGAGTAACCCCCGCCCCTTCCCAGAGGCTGCTGCCTGCAAGGCCTGTTTGGCAGCTCTGCCTCGTACACACTGTCCCTGGCAGCTTCACAGGGCTGGCCCCAGGGCCCAGATTATGCAACCGCCAGGACCAGCCAACCAAGCCAGGCTGGGTGGGGACTCGCACCAAATCAAAGGACCCCCGCCCCCACCCCCCCAGCACCGGGAGATTCCTGCTCCACCTCTTCAGCCAGCACTCAACCCATGTTCTCTCCAAGGAGGGTCAGATTCTTGACCAGATGCAGAGACGGACAGAAACATGACCCAGAGTGTGTGTGGGGGGGGGGGGGGGTGGAGGGGAAAGGAGTGAGGCACGAAGGAAGCGTTTGGGAGGATGGAGTTCAACGTGGGGGGCTCTGTCTGGGACCTCTGGAGTCCTGCCACAAGTCTCTCCTCATCAGTAAGGGAGTCATCGGAGCTGTTGAGAGGCAGACAGCCTGCTTCTCTGCCTTAATAAGCCACAGCTAGAGATGACAGAAAAAACTCAGGGTGGCCACAGCTGAGAGCCCAGCCCCACGCACCCTAGATTCGAGTTTTTCCCACCAGCGCCCAAGCTGAAGGGGAGGAACAAGTGAGGCGGGGGCCTGCAGAGTGGGAGCCGGGGCCTCTTCACTAGGGCGCCCACAAAACCTCCTGAGAAACACCCACCCCGCTGAGGCAGGTGCTCCCGGAACAGGAAGTCCCCAGACCAGGCGGCACAGGCAGGGCCTGGAAGAGGCCCCTCCCAGACGCTGCTCCAGACTCTTCCCGGGTGGGAGCCCCCAGCTCGCCCAGGGCCCCAGGCTTCTCCCGAGGGGGAAGGGGCCCAGGGAAAGGCTGCTTACAGTTCATGAAGTCCCAGCTCGGCCTGGCCAAGCTCCACACCTGGGCTCTGAAGCACCAGTAACTCCTTCTCTTCTAAAAAAACAACCCAAGAGTTAAAGAAAAGAACAGAGCCCCGAACGCTTGGGCTCCCTGAGCCCCTTCCTGCAGCAGGGCTAGCTAGGGAGGCCTGGCTCAGTGCCCTGAGCCTCAGGAGCGGGCAGTAACCTCCTCTCCCTCAGCCCGGCAGCAGCCCACGTCCTCAGCTGGACTCTGGCTCCACCACCAGGGACAGCAGGGGCGGGAGGCCAGGCCTGATGCTGCGCCTCCAGAGAGCACGCTCACCCGGCTCAGCACCTGGGGCCCTGGGGCTCCTGGTGGCTGGGCCTAAGGACCGAGGAGAAGAGCATATACTCCTGCATACATGGAAAATATCCTGAACTCTCCGGCATGAACCCAGCACTCTGTGTTTTTTGGGTTTTTTTTTTCATTTTTTGTTTTCTTTAAGCTCCTTAGTAGACTGTGACACTATAAGGTGGGTCGGCACTTCCCTTGTATCAATAGGCTCCCCTATTCGCCCCACTTGGGCCTGAGAGCCTTGCCCCTCCAGCTCACCGCAGGCACCCCAATAGAGAGGCACCCCCGCTCCTCAGATCTCAGATCCCTTCTCCCGGAAGTCACATAACTGGACTTGGAAAGAGGCCAAGCAGGATCCTCCTCAAACTCAGCCAAAGTGAACCGCCCCCGCCCCCGGCACCTACCTCTACTGCCGGCCCCCCCAACCCTGGCCCTGGGGAGAGGAGGAGGAGACCCTGAGCAGCTGGATGGCAAGCAGAGGCTCAGTGCCTTCCCCAAGGCCCCAATCCTAGAAGCCTGGGCTACCCAGCCAGCCAGCTCAGCCTTGCCACCGGCCCAAGGCCACTCCCTACAAATCACTGTGGAATCCATCCTCTCAGGGGCTTTCCCCAGGCCACATTTCCCATGGTCTGCAAGCTGAGGAAACTAGAGAGGCTCCTATCAGGTCCTTAGATCCTTTCCAGGCCAATGGTCCACAGGGAGGCTCCTCAGCTAACTCGCCCAAGAGCCAGAATGACAGATGCAGGGATCCCTCAGTGACACCCTGGCCCATGAATCCCCAAGGGGGAGAGCAAGATGGGAAAGATGAATCCCAGCTGGAGCCTTTGGGACCAGATCTGTCCCTGTCAATACTCAGACCTTAGTTTTCTTTACAGGGAGGACGGAGAATGAGGGGTAAGAGGGAAAAATCACTGCCCCCAAATGAAGCATCTCTTTACAAAGTGAGGGCCCAAGGCTCCTGGGGGGATATGTGTACCCTACTCTATGAGGATCCATTTGGGGGACCTCTACCTGGGCAAGTGAGGTAGAGGAGACATGAAAATCTCCCAGCTGCCCTGAGAGATTAGCAAGAAGCCAGTGTCAAATGCTGGGGCACATGGATTGGGATATGGCATTGTTAGAACCTAAAGACTAATTAAAAATGGGGGGGGGGACTTCCCTGGTGGCGCAGTGGTTGGGAATCCGCCTGCCAATGCAAGGGACACGGGTTCAAGCCCTGGTCCGGGAGGATCCCACATGCCGCGGAGCAACTAAGCCTGTGCACCACAACTACTGAGCCCGCGTGCCACAACTACTGAAGCCTGCACTAGAGCCCACGCTCCGCAACAAGAGAAACCAACACAGTGAGAAGCCCGCGCACCGCAACGAAGAGTAGACCCCACTCGCCACAACTAGAGAAAGCCTGTAAACAGCAATGAAGATGCAACGCAGCCAAAACAAAAAAAAAAAGTGGAGAGGGTGGCGGGAAAAAGGATGGGCGCAATTCCCAAGCATTCTGGGGGCGACCAGAAACAATGAACTTGGGGACTGATAAGCCCCGCCCCCCCAGTGTCAGGCTGAGTTCCTCACACACTGACCCCACGAACGAGTCTCTGCCTCTCAATGGCCTTTGAAGCTGCAACCCGAGAAGCCCCTCTGCAAAGCCAAAAAAGACAGAACCCTTTGAAGCAACTCTCTGCAGGCTCCTCCAGCCGCAGACCAGCGGTGCTCAGTGGAGACTCTCTGCTCCTCCAGACTGATCAACTCCTGGACACCAGGCAGAAAGCCATAAATAAAGTCTGTCCAGAATGGGCTGGGCTTTCCTCCTTCCTCAGGCTTGTCCACCACCCTCTCTGGTCTAACCCAGAGTCATCCCTGTGTGAAGGCCCCTTGGCCTGACCCAGGAGTAGACTACCCCTGCACAGGCTGGAATCCCTTATCTTCTGCCTCCGGTGGCCGTGGGAAGCCAGGCCCTTCTTCCTCCTCCTTAGCAGCTGGGAGCCATCTCAGACACGCTAGAACTCTGCCAGTTCCCAAGTAGAAAAAAAAACAGAGCAGACTTGGAGTAGGACCAAGACCAATGCAGGGTAACCTAGCTTTCTCAGTGAGGGTCCTTTTCCAAAACTTTCTCATCACTTCCCAGGACCCCTTACCCGATAATCTACACTACACTTCTCATCCCACCCGCCCACAACTCACTAGCTCCAACAACGCCTCCATCTCTCAGTTGCTCAGAATCCCTGTTCTAAGGAAGAACCCCGACCCTCCTAACTGCTTCAAACCCTACACCCCAGAGTAGCTCTTACCTTCTCGCCTAACTCCTCCACCACCACCTAGCCGAGCCCGAGGGTCCCTGGCCTTGCCCCCCACCGTGCCCCGTGAAATCCGCATGCAGAGCCCCTGTACCATCTGTCCAGGAGGCTGCCCCAGGGCCCTCACTCGAGGCCCCCTTCGCCCCCTGCCCCGGGCGTGCTAGCGGCGCCACCCGCCCATCCGCCCTCCTCACCTGGAACTGCGCCGCGGGGCCCGCGGGGCCCATGGGGCGGAAGGCGGCGGCCCCAGGGCCCCCCACGCCTCCAGCCGGCCCGGGCCCCCTGAGCGCCGGTCCGGGCAGCATGCCGGGTCCTGCTGGCGGAGGCGGAGCTCCCAGAGCCGCGGCAACGGCGCCGCCGCCAGGGCTCAGCGGGGGCAGCGGGAACCCGCCCGCGCCACGGCCCGACATCGCTCCGTCCCGTCCGGCGGTGTCTCGATCCGGACTCCGGGCTTCGCGCTGAGTTCGCTCCGCGCTCCGCGCTCCGGGACTTTCCGCTCTAAATTCCGGGTTCTAGGGTTTGTTGATCCGGATTCCGGGATTTCCTAATCCAAGTTCGCGAGTTCCTCACAAACCCAGTTTGGGGCAGGGCCGATCCTGATTCCGGTCCTGCCCGGGAAATTCCGGATCCGGGATGTGCTACGGGCCCGCTTGCCTCCCCCAGCCTCCGGAGGTTTGGCCGCCAGTGTCCAGTTACGCAGAGGCGGCAACTAACCCCCTGCCCCGCCTAATCCAGCCCAGCACTAAGCCCCGCCTATACCCAGCCGCCCAGTGCGAGGATGCCTCCTCAAATCCCGCCCCTCGCGAGACCCGCCCCCAACAGGCACCACCCCTAACCGCCGGCCCCCCAGGAGCCCCGCCCACACCCCTTGGGCCGGCCCTCCATCGGAGGGGCGGGGGCGGAAGCTGCGCACGGAAAAGCGGGGCGGGGTCAGAGGTCAAAGGTCAGGCGGGCTTCTACAGTGAAAGAGTAGTTGCTGCTTTCTCCTTCGTGTAGCCGACTCACTGGGGTACACGGCCACGCTCCCTGAAAAGACTTCTATCAGACATCCTTTCTACGTTTTCAGCATTAAAGACAATTTACAGCTGCCCTATCCAGCAGAACAGCTGCCAACTTGACTTTCTTTAAAAGCCCATCCTGGGGACTTCCCTGGGGGCGCAGTGATTAAGAATCTGCCCGCCAATGCAGGGGACACGGGTTCGAGCCCTGATCCGGGAAGATCCCACATGCCGCGAAGCAACTAAGCCCGTGCACCACAACTACTGAGCCTGCGCTGTAGAGCCCTCGCGCCACAAGTGCTGAGCCCGTGTGCCACAACTACTGAAGCCTGTGCACCTAGAGCCCATGCTCCGCAACAAGAGAAGCCACCGCAATGAGAAGCCCGTGCACCGCAACAAAGAACAGTCCCTGCTCGCTGCAATTAGAGAAAGCCTGCACGCAGCAACGAAGACCCAACACAGCCAAAAAAAAAAAAAAGCCCATCCTGGTGGCGCAGAGCTGCCAAGGGACTTGGCTGCCCCAGACCGGATCCAGCTGTGTGAAGGGCTGAATTGGCCAAGCGCCGAGTTCTTATCGCATATTTTGAATGTGCCTCTGCCTCACTTTAAGGAAGCCTAGTACTTTTACTCCACAGGAAATGTTTCTAGGCAAAGGAATTTTGCATTATGAGAAGCCTCCCTGAGTTAAATAAGATCCTTCTCCAGGATTTATAGCACTTTTCAAAAATTCAGTACCTTTTCAGAAATCAGCCCCGTGTCAGAGGTACTCAGAATAAAGTGCTTTAGCTGTGCCAAGTGTTCTGTGATTTTTCTCCCCATGAAAGACCAGTGCTTCTTCAACTCTAAGGAGCATAAGAAACACCTGGGGCTTTTGTTTAAAATGCAGATTATGATCCAGTAGGCCTGGGTTCTGCAGTAGGGATCAAGATTCTGCATTCCTAACGAGCTCCCAAGCAATGCTCTTGTTACTCAGACTACACTTTTGACTATCCAAGATCGACTTCTTCATTATACAAATTCTCTGCTTTATGTTTTCATCCCCAACCAAGTCTTGCACCATAGCACCCCAGATCCTGTTTACAGTGCAACCCTTTTTAGTTAGTTCTGCTCATCTGTACTTCCTGGTATCTTTATCCTCCAGTGATAAACCCTGCTATTGCTGCTGCTGCTGCTTTCCTGCCTCTTGGTCTTCTCAGAGATCCCTCTCCCCTTTCTCCCTAAAAGTGGGTTACCTGCCAGTCTGAAAGCAGACCACTGGAATTGTTCCAGTCATTGAATCAAGGCCCCTCCCCACCACTGCAAAGTGAGTAAAGAATTCTTGACAATGCAGTTAATGTCCATTTCAGGACTTTCAAGCTGCTAGAGCAACAGTAGTTCCAAAGGAAGTAGTAAGTGTGAATCTCCTGGGGAGCTATTCCAAAATATCCCTGCCAAACCACCCCCCTACATACACACACACACACACACAAACCATTGGCTCTCAGTGTTGCATTTAAAAAAAGACCTCCCAGGTAATTCTGACACAACCCTCCTTGTATGTGTAAACAAATGAATGATCTTTAAGTGTAGTGAGATAAAATGATAAACAATGTCAGCAATGAGCTAATTGCAATGAAATAATATCCTCAAGGTGTTAGGGGGAAAACAGATACCTAAGACATGGTAGAGGTTAAAGAAGATTTCCTAGACAGCAGGCAGAGAAGAGCTAACATTTATTAAGCATTTACTACACATATTATCTCATTTAATCCTCACAATGCATATAAGGTAAATACTACTTTTACCTCTATTTTAGAAATCAAGCCAGAGAGATTCAGTTACTTGCCTGCTCTTACTATGATGGTGCTGGGATTCAAACCTGGTTCTGATCTGGCTTGAGAATCCACAATCCAGGCACTTACCCACTATATATGACTTCTTGTTGGTAACTGTTATTTCTCTATTACCTCTGGTCTGTTATTACTTGCAAAGAAACTGTTCAAACTGAAAAGCAAGTGCCACAGGGACTCAGAGGGAGGTTGATTGGTAGGGCCTGATTAATCAGAAAATGTTTCCTGGAGCACTCTGATTTGAAGAAGGAGATACGATTGGTGGTCACCCAGTAGACAAATGGATCTCTCACTTTGAGACAATTCAGAACCTCGTGAAAAGAGAGCACTAAGTTAACACTAAAGAAACGATAGAGATGTGGGGAGGGGAGGCCATTTCCACTGCCACCCTCGTAGGACCTAATGGTACAGCCAATTTACATGACTTGCAGTCATGGAGGCAGCATTCCCATGCCTTTGTTATTTCAACTTGTAATGCCTTTTTCTCTTCCTCCCTTCTTCCCTTGATACTTATTCTGCTCAGTGACCACTTTTCAGAATTTCATTCTGAGACCTTCTATGGTCTCAGAAGAGGGACTTTCCAATAACCTCTGGACCCTGTTGTATCTACAGATGCCCAGAGACTGAATGGAACTAAAGTATTTAATGTAATAAACTGTTTAATAGTAAAGTATTTAATACAACCAGAACCAAAGGGATAATCCCCAGCATGGGCTCTAATGTTCCTTGCCCAGCTGTCTGGTGGGCAAAATAGCCCCAAAAGAGTTCACAAGAGAAAGGCCCTTGGAGCAAGATGGCCCTAGAGCAAGCAGGCAAAGGATCACTCCTCAGTGTGGTGGCCCTCAGGAGGTTGGAATTACAGGAGAAACAATGTGGTAGTCAGGTCATGGTGGGAAAAATTTATCATGATGGCAGCATTCTGGGGCTGTACGAGGAGTCTGTCCCCGCTGGAGCGTCCAGGCAGCTGACGCATCCATCTCCCATGTGGATGTGGTGGGGAGGCAGGCCTGGGGCACTGCCCAGTCAGAGCAGCAAAAGGGCTGCATAGTAAAGCAGCAGATGCTGTATTTGCCATTTGAGAAGCCTTTATTGAACACCTTCCATGTGCCAGTCCCTGACATATTCTATCAAAGAAGATAAATGCATAAATAGATAATTTCTCCATGTGACAACTGCTAAGATAAAGGTATTCATAAGGTACCCTGGGAAAACAGGAGGCCTTTAGTGGGGGAAAGGGATTAGTAAAGACTTCTTGGAGGAGGTTATGCAAAAGAGGTTATGAATGAGTTAGGTAAAGAAAACAGTATAAGACTCAAGGGCATGAAGCAGTACAGGGTGAAGAGAATCAGAATCAATTTTGCTGGATTATCAAGTGTAAGTCAGAAAGCTCCTCTTCTGTGTGCCCAATTGAGGTCATGGTTCTCAGTACACATATTTTCACAGTCAACACAGTCTAGCAGGTAAAACTCCTGAAGCACAGACTTCCAATAGTGGGAGCAGATACCAGGATTCAAGAAGTGGGCTTTAGGCCTACAGCCCAGGTGACACTCCTGTACTCTCTGGAGCCAAGGTCTGGGGCTTGATTCTACCATTTGTTCTCTCCCCATGCAAGGTAGAGGGTTATGATGCATTCAGAGACCTATGTGGCATTGTGGTCTCAGAGTCCTCTTCCTGGTCACTTCTCAGACCCTCCCAGAGGTGACCTCCTAGCTCTGGAATTTGGCCCCAGAGCTGCTGGTAGAATGGAAAAACAGACCACTAAAACAGAGGAAAGATAAGGGTCTCCCCTGGGATCTCTGACTTATCCTCGCTCTTCTTCTGGTCCCTAAATGTGCTTGTCCTCTGACATTCTATCTTTAGCTCTTTTATACATGACCTACCCAGACATACTCATCTACTCCCATCCCTTCAATTACTGTCTATTTTCTGATGACCCTAAATCTCTAACTCCAACTCCCACCTCTCTCCTGACCTTCAGATCCATATCTCCAACTCCCTGCTAGATGCTCCCTAGGTCATTTAAACCCATCTGTCCAAAATCAGTATCTCATTGCCCTCCCTCTCAGTCTCCTCCCCTGTATCTATCTTGATTAAGGGCATGAAAACATGGCGAAGGGCCAACGCTGCCTTGCTGAGACATTCAAACTGGTTTTGTAGGCAGCTGAGAGCCAAAGAAGGTGAAGTGACCCAAACAGATGCCCAGGGTGCCTGCAACCAAAAGCAAAGAGAATAGAGGAAGCCTTAAGGACCTTCATTCTTGAAATCATCTTCTCCTCTTCCCTCTTACTCCTGCTCAGTCTTAGTCACCAAGTTCTACTGGTTTTACCTCCTAAATCTCTCTTGGATCCATCCTACCCGTCTTAGGTCAGGACCTCAGCACCTCTTCCATAACCTCCCTCTGCCATGGTTTCTCTGCTAATAGGACATTCTACCCCATTCCCCCTGCCAATTTTATCTCAAGATAGCAAATCTGATCACATCTCTCCATTTTCTCATATTCGTGTGCCCTCCATCACCTTCACCAGTGGGCTTTAAACCCACTGTGGTCCTTCGGGTTTCTCAGAGCTCTTGTGGAGAGCTGAGCATGAGGTGAGAGGGCAGAACTAGGAGTTCCTCCCTTGTTTGACCTCCCCGCACCCCACCTTCCATATCCCTGCTTCAGACAAGGAGCTCTACTGTTTTTTGCTTTTTATGTTGAGTGACCTTGCATGATTTCTTTGGCAGAAAGGGTTCCTAAAGGGTTTCTAAAATGTTAAAAGCCAATGGCTTCCAGAAGAGTCTATATCTAAACATGGCATAATTGGCTCTTTATTCTCTGTCCTCCTCCTACCTCTCTAGCTTTATTTTCCACCACCATCCCATGTATTCTACTACCAAGCCACACTGAACTTGCCCTTCCCTGAACATACCTTTCATGCTGTGGTTCTTCTGCCTATGATGTCACTAGAATGTAAGCTCCTTTAAGGCTGGGACTTTGTTCGCTGCTGTGTCCCCATTGCCTGGAACTATACCTGGCACAAAGTTAAGTACTCAATACATATTTATTAAATGAGTAAGTGTTCTTCCCCAGTTCTCTGCTATGCAAAAGTCTGTTTATTCTTCAAGGCCAACTCAAATACCACTGCCTCTGGAATTTTCCGTGATTTCCTATCCCCACCCTCCAACTGCCATTGTCAATCTGTTGTTCCCTTTTCTGTTTTCCATAGCACCCAGGCTAAATCTGTGTAAGAGTACTCATCATATTGTGCTGTGGCTTTTGTTTGGGGCTCTCCAACCACGCACCCCTGCAGTGTGAACTCCAGGACAGTGCACAAAAAAATGCCTGCACAGGAAATAACTCTGATAAAAGTTACCTCTGCTTCCTCACCCTAGAACTCTGTTCCAAGTTGGTCCCAATCAGGAGTTAACCCATCAGGGCAGAAAGTTAAAACCAGTTTAATCATAGTAGTTAACTTTGACTCCCAAATCTTTCTTGAGCTTTACACTCTCACTCTCTTGAACATACTGACTTGTGACCTTCCACCTGGATTCCTGGATTTTTCTTTGTTTACTCCCTAGCTCAGATCTTATCCTCACCTTGACTCTGATGGGCTACCAAGGTTGATTCCCTTAGTACTAGCTCCTGATGTTTAACCCATAATCTATACGCCCTTCTGATTCTGGTTAAGACTATACTGATCCTAACTAGCCATTTAGCCTCTATAAACAAGTTGCCCTGAGTTAGGCATTGCCAGCCCCACGAATAAAGAGCAGGTAAAGGAGAAAGAGAGTCTTGAGGGATCAGGGAGGCAGCAGATTTGGGGAGCCAAGAAACCAAGTATAAAAAGCAGTCAAATGAGAGATGCACCTTCAGAAGAGGACAGCTCTCCAGCTGGGGTTTCTCCGGCTTTTGTCAGGTTCAAACCTGCTGCCTCTATAAGCCAGTCCCACAATCATGAACCACCTGGGCCAAAGCAATTATCCATTTGAAGGAATGCCTTCTCCACTTCTCTAGGAAAGCACCATTCACATAAAGAAATGGGACAGCTGGAGCAAGCTTATTTGCTAAAATTCCATTCACTAAGTGACCATTTTATAAAATTACCAGAACTTTTAAAAAACTATTTTTACATGATATAGCTATTTTTATTACATGGGATTATATTAACAGCCTTAAAGATTTTGAAGGTTAAAATTTTAATTGAAGAAATGAAATTTAAGGCTGATATGCCATTGAGGAACTGGAAAAAGGATAATAAAAATGTAAGCATATGACAAAATAGAAAATGACATTAACAGTACCTGAAAAAACAAATAAGCAGCTGAAAAAATCCTGCCAAGTATAAGTGCAGAAATTTTGATTTCTAACAAGGAGTGATTAGGATGTTGATTTGGTAGCACTTTACAGAAAGAGTTAACATAAATGAGCAAAACCATTCAAAGCCACAAAAGAGAAAGGAAGACAGCTTAAAGGGGTTACTATGATAGAGCTTACGAACTAGCCTCAGATTTGATATGCATTAACCAGGAACATGAATTTGTAAAGGACCAAAAAGAAAACAACAAACAAAAAACAGTGAACATGCTAAAAATCAGGTAAAGCAACAGAAGCAACCACATCACAAATACATTTTGCTAGAAATAACATACTAAAGTGATATGCAAAGTTAGAAATTGGCAAAACAATTCCTGAAAATGGTAACATTCTATCATGAAACTGAAATTTGGTTACTGATACTGAAAAAAAAAGAATATTAAATATGAATGTTTAATATTTAATATTATTAAATATGAATATTTCTATGATTAAATATTTCTATAAAGACTCAAAAAACAGCTTTATTGAAATATGACTGACAATCAACTACATGTTTGATAAATTTTGATATATACGCTATCTCCATAAAGTCTTTAAATTACTCTGACTTCAGACAAATTAAATATTCCTGAAAATATTACCATGAAAATAAAGTAAAAACCTGTCAATTAGAACTTCCCAGAAATCTCTGAAACCTTTTAAAACTAGCCCATAAAATAGTAATTGCTGGGAACTTTATGACGAGGTATGAGAAACATTTTTTTGGAAAAATGGTATTAGGGGTCATCTCCATTTTGGCCTTTTGAGTTGTCTGCGGCTGGGATAAGTTGAGGGCATGTCTCTGACAAGCATAGTTCCTCCACTCTCTCCCACTGATAGAGGTTTTCAGGGGTGGGGTTGAGCTTGTTGCCTGGAAGCTTGTTGCCTGGAAGAGGGTGGTGGTAATGTCTTCTCTAGACATATCCAAATTCTCATCCTCACCACTACCTTTGGGGACAAGGGATGGAGAAGCAGAAGGAAAATGAAAAGCAGTCAAAGGAGGTTGGTGTCACAAAGCTAAGAGTCCTCTGAGGGAGTTATGCCATGCCTCCCCTAAAGAAAATTAAGGTGTGAAATCACCACTCTTCAGACTCTCAGCTCACTCAATTACTAAATATTTATTGAGTGCATACTATATGAGCCATTGTTCTAGGTGTTAAGGTGACAGCAATAAATAAGACACATGAAAATCATGCCCTCGTGACACTTAGATTCTAGAGAGAAAACAATAAACATAAACAAATAGAAATATACAGTGGTGTACCGGTAAATATTTACCAACCAGTTCTCAGAAAAACAAAATCAAACCCTGATTTGTAATCTCTGACAATTTCAGTGATATAAATACTTCCACCACTGTAGTAAACAATAATGGAAAAGAACATGAAAAAGAATATACATATATATATATATATGACTGAATCACTGCTGTATACCAGAAACTAACACAACATTGTAAATCAACTACACTTCAGCTAAATTTTTTTTTAAAACTTCTACCATGGTCTTCAGGTAACCAACCTACATCATTAAATGCAGAGCTGGGAAGAGAACGGCTTGCCCATTCGAGTTGCTCCAGAACACCACTGGATATTTACCTTAAAGTCAGGTAGTGATAAGTGCTATAAAGAAAAACAAAGCCTGGCAGTTTTAGAGAGTAGTCAGAAAAGGCCCTTCTGAGATTGGAAGAGGAAAATACAGATGCCCATTTACTGCACACTTATTTTTAGTGTCAGAAAACAATGGTAGGCACTTTCATATAAATAAACTAAATGCCATTCCTGTTGACAGATAAGGAAACTGTAAGTTACGTAAATTTCCCATAGTCTTAAAGCTAGTAGGACATTTTTAAGGGATTCATTGGCTTGTTTAGCCCCCAAGCTTCTATTCTATCCAACACTCTCCCTCAAACTGTCAGTATGGAAGGAGAGGAGGCAGTGGTACTAGGACACAAGACAGGCAGCTGAAAAAAAAAAAAAAGGTTCTTAAGACTTATACTGGTCAGGACTTCCCTGGTGGTGCAGTGGTTAGGAAGCTGCCTGCCAATGCAGGGGACACGGGTTTGAGCCCTGATTCGGGAAGATCCCACATACCGCAGAGCAACTAAGCCCCTGCGCCATAACTGCTCAGCCCGCGTGCCTAGACCCCATGTTCCGCAAGAAGAGAAGCCACCGCGATGAGAAGCCCATGCACCGAAACGAAGAGTGGCCCCCGGTCGCCGCAACTAGAGAAAGCCCACAGGCAGCAACTAAGACCAAACGCAGCCAAAAAAAAAAAAAAAAAAAAAGACTTATACTGGTCACCAAAACTGTCAACATTAATAATTTCCCGGCCTGCCTCCCCAATACAAAGATTAGTGAGGCCTCTCCAAGTCTGTTTCCTCATTCACGAAATCGGGTTAAAAGGACTGCCTCCTCGCTGGAAAGGAGTTCTATTAAACGAGATAGTGGATGCACCTAATAACTGCCCTCTTAAAAAAAACCTCCCAAATCTTCAAATTTCACTTCACCAAGAAACTCAGCCCATGCCTCACGGTCAGACCGATTACGGGAGATCCAAAGCCGCAAAAAGGTGCCGATGTGAACGGCCCTATCTGGGCTCAGGGAAAGGTTTCTGAGACACGACCCTCGGGAGACGTTAGACGTGGAAGCTAAGGAAAAGGGACCCGGGGTGAAAAGAGGCAACAACGGAGGATTTACAAGCTCACCTTAATTTTTATAGCTTATTGATAAGCCCTGGGCGGGAGCAAGGCCGCAGGCACCCTTGGTAGGAAGTGAGGCCCGAACCGCTAGTTCCCTCAAGCGTGTTACTTCTATGTGGAGAGCGGGGTATGGAAACGGGGGGCGCGGCGCCGAAAAGACTTTTCAGACAGTGGCAAGGCGTGCCTCCGAACCCCTTTCCCAGCCCACCCAGGAAGAGCTTGGTGGAGTCCCAGCAGGATTTTGTGCGAGGACCTAGCCGAAGTCCACAGACGAGCCCGCTCGGAGGGCCAAGGCGAGAAGGAGGCTGCGCGCGCAGCCCACTCCCGCGCGGGAGCCTCACGTGTTCAGGACGCACCACCAGACGAACAGGCAGGGGGGTGCCGACAACACCTTGTTTTCCTTACAGAGCCATTATTTGCTACAACCACCATTTCCATTTTGTTTTCACGTTTTTTTTTATGTAGTAGCCATTATCTTGAGTCAAATATGTGCTCTCTGCCAAGGAGGATACAGGCTTCCCTACTCTCATCTTCCCCGTTACCCCCTCCTGTCGTCCTAGCTTCCGGCCCGCCCCGCCTGTCTCAGCCAACTCTCGCTAAGCTTCTGCGTAGACGTCACGAGTTTCTAGGCAGATCAGGCAAATCCTCCGGCCAGGAGCGTCTTCGTGCGCCCCCGCCCGGCTGTGCCTACCAAACGGTCGGAGCGCGTGGCGGGCGCCTGAGCGCGTGGCGGGCGCCTGAGAGCTAAGCGGGTGAGGCGAGGAGCGGCTGGGGCAGCAAGGAGCGGCCCTCAGTGAGAACTTGGGTCTTGTTTTCTTTGCTTAGATTCATGCTGGGGTCTTCTCCCAGCTTTCCTGTCAAATCTGTGGGGGTCTGGCCTCCTGGTGGGCTTCACCTCCTCACACTCCGGAATTTTTGAGGCTCACTCATTGAAGTATTTCCCCCACATAGTTAAAAAATGTAAAATACCATCCACCTTTAAAAGGCTTCATGGCCTGTTGGGCTCAGAGCCATGTTGTGTACACACTGCACGGGAAACTCCTTCCAAGCCACAACTGACTGGGCTCTATCCGAGGGGTGGGCGCAGCCCCTCACTCAAATATTTGTAAATAATTTATCTAGTTCATTAATTCATTCGTTTATAGTCGTTGAACACCTACAGCCATTTTGGGTGCTTGGGATCCATCAGTGAAAAAGGCCCTGCCCTCATGGGGCTTACAGTCCAGGCCGGAAGCAGACCAGACTCCCAGGCCTAAGGGGTCAGGGGGAGTGTGGTAGAAGGTGGTGCTGCTGGGGGAAAAGAAAGCAGCAGCATCGACCGAGGGTGTGCTGGGATGCGGCCTGGGCACCCCGGGTTGAAAAGTGCTGGTTACAGTGGGCTTCGTTGAAAAGACACATTGAACTGGGTGAAAGAGTGTTCGGGAAGGAGGAAGCAAATTCCAGGCATAGCGAAGAGACAGTGTTCAAAGGGTGGGATGTGACTCAGGTCTGTGTAAGAAACTGCAAGAACCCCTGGGATGTAAGTGGATGGTGAGCATCCCAAACTCTGACAGGAAGTCCAGTTTGGCTACACAGCCAAAGCCATCCAACAGCACATGCATGTTTGCCACCCTCCCCTCATTGCCCACCACTCTCCCTGCAACCCTTTAGTGGCTGGAGTACAGGCCTAGAATAGCCGACAGTTTAAACCTTTAATTTAGGGTATAGTCTACAGAGTGAGCAAAAGGGATTTCAAGATTTAAAGACTGTTTCCCATTAGGGATGCCGCTTTCTTTTTCATTAAGAAAATGAATATAAAATTTCATGTTTCAGTACCTGATCATAACATGCCACAGGGAAAACGAGGATGAACTTCTCTAATTTTCTCAAATAAGCCTGGCCTGACCTCTTCTCCATATCACTTCATGCTTTAACAGACTTCTGCACATAATAGAAAATGCAGCTCAAAGGGGACCTTTCTGAGAGACCGTCTCAACTCCTTCAGAGAGAAGTAATGATTCCCTCCTCAATGCTCCCTGATCAATTTGCTTATCATTATCAGCAGCATCAAAGAACAGCACAATCACCATCATCACATTTATTGAAGACTTAGGTGCCAATAGTTGGACTGAACACTTGAATTAACTCATTTAATTCTCATTTTACTCCCTCTCAATATTTATGATAACATTCGGCACAGTATATTGTTATTTGTATTTACATTTGTCTTTCCCTCCAACTACCAGGAATTCCTATGTCATAGGATAAATCTTGGTAACTTCAACACCTTACTACAAGCCTGGATCGATAATTGTTTGCTGAAAGAATGTATGAATATAAGTAGTCCCAATTGGGGCTTTTCAGCAGAGCTGTTGTTACTCAAAACACTTGTTTTGAAATGCCCTTCAGAGTCTGAGGTTACGTTATTTAGAATCTCTTCACTGTTAGGAGGTCTTCCTTTGAAAGAGATGTAAGTTACTCAGAGCTAAGTTTGGGGAATAAGGTGACTGAGTAATATCACTTTTGTCCAAAGAATAATATTGGGTTGGCCAAAAGGTTCGTTGGTTTTTTTACCATAAGATGGCTCTAGTAGCACTTAGTTGTCTTTAACTTCATTGGAAACAATTATGTTAGATTGTATGTGACAGCTGTCAGATCAGCGTACATTTAAAAAAAGACTTATCAAAGTTGGTGAATTTTTGTGTAGCCTTTTAGTATTGAAGATGGAAGAAAAAAGCAACATTTTTGGCATATTATGCTTTATTATTTCAAGAAAAGTAAAAACGCAACCGAAATGCAAGAAAAGATTTGTGCAGTGTATGGAGAACGTACTGAGACTGATTGAAAGTATCAAAAGTGGTTTGCAAAGTGTCGTGCTGGAGATTTCTCGCTGGACGCTGCTCCATGGTCAGGTAGACCAGATGAAGTTGATAGCGATCAAATCGAGACATTAATTGAGAACAATCAACGTTAAACCATGCAGGAGATAGCCCACATACTCAAAATATCCAAATCAGGGTTGAAAATCATTTGCACCAGCTTGGTTATGTGAATCGCTTTGATGTTTGGGTTCCACGTAAGTGAAAAAAACCTTCTTGACCATATTTATGCATGCAATTCTCTACTTAAACGTAATGAAAATGTTCTGTTTTTAAAACAAGTTGTGAGAGGAGATGAAAAGTGGATACTGTACAATAATGTGGAACAGAAGAGATCGTGGGGCAGGCGAAATGAACCACCACCAACCACACCAAAGTCCGGTCTTCATCTAAAGAAGGTGATGTTGGGTATACGGTGGGATTGGGAGGGAGCCCTCTATTATGAGCTCCTTCTGGAAAACCAAATGATTAATTCCATCCCAGTTAGACCAACTGAAAGCCGCACTCGACGAAAAGCGTCCAGAATTAGTCAACAGAAAATGCCTAATCTTCCATCAGGATAAGGCAAGACTGCATGTTTCTTTGATGACCAGGCAAAAACCGTTACAGCTTGGCTGGGAATTTCTGATTCATCTGCCATATTCACCAGACATTGCACCTTCGGATTTCTATTTATTTTGGTCTTTACAAAATTCTCTTAATTGAAGAAAATTCAATTCCCTGGAAGACTGTAAAAGGCACCTGAAACAGTTCTTTGCTCAAAAAGATAAAAAGTTTTGGGGAGATGGAATTATGAAGTTGCCTGAAAAATGGCAGAAAGTATTGGAACAAAAGAGTGAATACATTGTCCAACAAAGGTCTTGGTAAAAATGAAAAATGTGTCTTTTATTTTTACTTAAAAACCAAAGGTACTTTTTGGCCAACCCAACAGAATAGCTTAATAAAGAGACTGATATTTCTTATGTAGCTTAAAAGCCAGTTCTAAATCACTTCCCAAAAATGTTTTGAATAATAGTGTCATCACTGGATTAAATTTATAGCCTCCCAAAGTGATTGTTTTGAATGGTAGCATTTACTTGGGAGTGTAAATTTTGATATGCCTATTGTTTTATGCGTGTATAAAAAAGACCAAAAAAAAAAAAACAACCCTCTTTCAGACCAGCATACAAGTAAAGGTAGACTTGTACACAACCCAGTGTATGAAAATTAAAATGGAGAATTAGAGGATAGTCACTCATTTATGGAATATCCATAATATGCTAGGCACTGTGCTAGGTGCTGGAGATGCAAGATGATGAAAGTATTATCTCTTGTTCTTAAAGAATTCCTAGTACGGTAATGATTACATCATTAAAATAATGCACTGAGGTGAATTACATTTTAATATACATAGCTTCAGAAATCGTGTTTGGCATAAAGTGAGGTACAGATCATGTGTAATAAGTGAGGGATTATGAAGTGGGATAGGATTAGTCAAGAAAGTCCTTTCTTAGAAGAAATTTGCTTGAATGGGGTTTTGAAAGAAAAACTTGGTATGGATTGGCAGAGAAAAGAAGTGGACACTTAAGATTTAACTAAGCCAAAGTAGTAATCCAAATGTTGCTTGGTGAACCTGGAGGCAGATCAGAAAGAGATGGATTATCTTGAGGGATATTTCATAGAGGTCATGAAGAGAGAGTCCTGAAGAAGCATTTCTCCCATAAGAGAACAGGACTTGAGTGAACATGTTTTCTAGATTCAGGGTCACTTTCCACTGGACTGCCAGATAAACACTGCCAAATTTCATCTCTCTAAACCTCACTTTTCATATGTCTATGCTAACAGCCATCTTCTATTGACTCAAACAGAGGCAAACATGTAAACAGGTAAGTGCAATACAAGCTTATATAGGAATCTCACTTAATTTCATAGCCCCTTCATTATTCCTCATATTTTCCTATGTCTTTTTGCTATGCACATAAACCAAACTGAAACAGATGCAAGAATTTCTTTTCATACCTCCATACCACTGATACTCTTGCTACAATTTCTCCAGACCATGCAAGCTTTTAGGGAAGGAGCTAAATTTGAACAGTATCAAAGAAAGAATTTCCTATATCCTTTTTCTCTTTTTTTGTCACTTTCTCCAGCATTGCTGTCTCCTTTCTTCCTCTCCAGCTTTTGGCCCTTCTCATAAGGATGGAAATGCTACTGTTTGGTGTCTGGGCCCTGCTGGCCCTGATTCCTTGCCCAGGTGAGGCTATTTGGGAAAGTTTCTTTAGCTAGTATGTGCCAGGGTACAGGTCAATGAGAAAGAGGATAGGAAATCCTGAGTGGGGTGACACTTTAGTATTCACTCATCTGGACCCCTGGGAGAGAGTCCTATTTCTTGGATCTAGGACACAGAATCCTAGGTGTTTCTGGCTTGTAACTGGGAAAACCCACATTAAGGGACAGGATAATAGACCATCAGAAAAAACCCTCTCTAAGAAATATACCTTCTCTGCTTGGCTCCCTGCTGCCCCTGGACTGTCCTATTCTGCTCTCGGGAATATTTTTACTTCTTTGTTGCCATCTTTTATGTCACGATGAGCTACAATAGGATCTCGATAGGACAGGGCCCATAGTGCAGTTGTGAAGAGCGAGTTCTCCAGATGGCAAGAAAGGAACTGGAGCCTTAGTGGGTAACATTGCTGCAAGAGTTGTGTATTCCCAGAAGGGACTAGTATTTGGGAGATGAAGTAGATGGTGGACATGGAATAGCTAAAGGGGACCGGTAAGGGAAGTTTTCAGGACACTGTGCCCCTCACCTATATCAGACATTTAAAACTTACCTGATGTCTCTCTCACTGTTCCTGAGAAGAGTTCCCTAACAGAGTAAACTCTTAAGCATCCAAAAACATCTATTGCCTTAGCACCAAAGCAAAATGGAATAGTCTCACTTTGAGAAGAAGAGGTGAAAAGTTCCATGGAAATGAGTGACCCTGGGAGTCACGTTTATACCAGTGGTTCCCATAATTTGGTGTGCACACAAAGGTCACCAGGAGTGCTTGTTTTGTTCCCTTGAGTATTTCCAGGTCCTGCCTTCACAAATTCTTAATCATTCAGTCTGAGGTGGAGCTGGAATCTGCAATCTACAAGCATTCCAGCATAATTCTGGTGAAGGCAATTCTTAGACCAGAATTTGAGAAACACTGCTTTGAGGTATAAGTAACAAAGCTCTTTTTTTTCAGGGGTCTACTTACCCCATGAGGGCCCTCAGCAGCCAATTCTGGAAGTTTCCAAGATTTCTGGAAGTTTAGGAAGAGAATGGTTTCCTGGGCATGATTTTTAGCAACGCCATAGTTTCCATGGTGACACTATTAGAGAAATCGAGAGCCCAAGAAAGATGATGAGAGGAGGGAATGGTGGTAGAGTCAGGATTCTAACTTGTTCCTTAAGGGTCTTTTTCTTGTTTGTCCCCGTACCTTTTTATTCAGGGTAGGTTTTCTATTCTCTAACCTGTAACTAGATAGAATAGGCTCTGTATTTTCTTTCTTGGGTCTTGTGGTCCTCAGCAGAGTCTTTGGCATATGTGGTTGACCTTTTCAGGGGCTGCAGAAGACCTATTTGAGGTTTCTGTTTGGCCACATCAGGCCCTTGTAAAGTATGGGCAGTCCCTAATGGTCAACTGCAGCACCACCTGTCCAGATCCGGGACCCAGTGGAATTGAGACCTTATTAAAGAAAACCCAGGTGGGCAAAGGGCCTCAGTGGAAGGAGTTTCTCCTGGAAGATGTCACACAGAATTCCATCCTGCAGTGCTTCTTCTCTTGTGCAGGGATCCAAAAGGACATAAGCCTTGGCATCACTGTGTACCGTAAGTGGGGCTGAGGGCTGGGGAGGAAGGGAAGAGTGGGGGAACATGACTGTGCCTTCTTTAGGGAATAATGAGAAAGAGACTTATTTTAGGGGAGAGAATTGTGGCCCTTAATAAAGATTTCTGTCCTCCTGTAGGGATTCCAGAGCCAATTATTTCTTTCCCTTTGGTGTAGGCCTTTAAATTAGGAGCAGACCATAGAGCGCATCCAGACATCTGTGCTTTTGAGAATATGTTCAAATACAGGAGGCATTTGCTAATGATGCTAATTTATAAATTATCAAAAAAGTATAAAATCATTGTTGAATTATTTTTCACAAATTTTTAGAATAAACAGGGATTAGGGAAAGCGGGGTCTTTGTAGGCTGGGGTAGCTGGAGAAGTCTCCACAGAAAAGGAGGCTCTTGAGCTTCATTCCTGCAAATGGTTAGGTTTTGAAGTGATGGGAATGGGCGAGGAGCCTCTTTCAGGTAGGCAAATAGCATTGGCAAAGATGTAGCCATAAGAATAAGTGTGAATCTCTGGGGTGTCAGAGCTTGGTTAGCTAGGGTGTAGTTTTCGTGTGACGGTAAGAAACTCCTCAGAAGTTGCTCATGCCTCTGAAGCACCTCTGGTAAGAGAGAAAAGCTCTCCAGAATGGCAGCAACTATCAAAGCAGGGGGCCCCTCAACAGTTAACATTTCTTGGCTTTAGCCACCTTTGATGGCAAGAAGAAGGCTAACTCGTCTCATCTAGGGCAGAAAGCTGACACTGTTTATCAGATGGTTTAAGAGTAGTGGTCACCTTCTGTCACAGGCTTCTTGTCCTATACTATTTCTTTCTGGAGAGTTGAGTATCTTTCTCTCATCAAGCCCACCTTTTTGTCTTAAAGAGTCACCAGAGCAAGTGATCATGGAGCTGCAGCCTGAATGGGTGGCTGTGGATGACGCCTTTACAGTGACATGCCACGTGCCCAGTGTCACACCCCTGGAAAACCTCACCCTTACCCTTCTCCAGGATAACCAAGAACTACATAGAAAGAATTTTAGGAGCTTGGCTGTGGCCTCCCAAAGAGCTGAGGTCACCATCAGTGTCAAAGCCCAAAGGGAGGATGACAGGTGCAATTTCTCCTGCCATGCAGAACTGGACCTGAGTTCACATGGTGGAGGGCTCTTTTGCAGCGGCTCAGCCATCAAGGCGCTCCGAATCTTTGGTGAGTCAGAGCTCAGGTGTGGAAGGAATCCTGGGGCTCAGTTTCCTCAGCTTACCTTGGCCTTTGGCCCTCATTTCCCACAGTGTTTAGGATGAGGGTGTAAGGGTAATTGAGCTCCACCTTTACTTGAGTTTTAAACTCACTGTGGGGGACAGAGAGCTTCTAGCCCCACTCCCTACATTGTGGGGTCCTATATGACATGTGATTTATCATGGCTTTTCTCCTTTCTTTCCTTTTCCTCATTTCTTGGCAGAATTCTCTTAGAGACCCCAAATCTGGGTCTCTTCATTTCTGGAAGTTGGGATGGCAGAGACCATGAGCTGTGAGGTGGCTAGGGTGTTCCCAGCTGAAGAGGTAATGATCCACATGTTCCTGGGAGACCAGGAGCTTAGGCCCTTTCTCTCCTGGGAGGGAGACACAGTATGGGCCAATGCCAGTGTTCGGGCCATGGAGACTGGTGATCAGGAGCTGTCTTGCCTTGTATCTCTGGGTCCAATGGAACACAAAACAAGAGAGCCAGTGCATGTCTATAGTAAGTGACCTGCCTCTTCCCTTCCCTTGACAGTTCTTTGCCATTGAAAATGTCCATAGTAAAGGCTTGGTGATTCAACTGCAGATTTCCTTACTAATCTTTGCTAGGTATACTCCAAAGTGAACATTAGTTTTCATCTTTCTCTAAGTGCAGGGATGCGCTGAGGCAGTAGTTCTATCTAGCCTTCATCCTGTTTCCTTAGGCCATCATACTTACAGACTGATTCTGAATGCTTGAACTTATTCCTAGGAACAATGATTTGAAGTGAGGAGGAAATGTGTAAGATGGAAAGACATCTCGCTATCCTTGCAGCAGAGGCATAGCCAGACGTGTGCATGCGGCACTTGTTACAGGAGAAGCTCGCAAATTCCCACAGCATCTCGTCGCTCCCGCCAGTCAGCACAGAAGCAGTAATGGTATCCAGAGTCTTTCCCCTGCTCTCTGCCTGCCCGAGGGGTGCCACCAGCAGCAAGAGTACAGAAGTGGCTGTCAGTTTTGAGAAATATGTTTCATTCTCTTTTTCCTTTCTTTATAGGCTTCCCTCCGCCAATCCTGGAGATAGAAGAATTATACCCATTGGCAGGGACAGAAATTAACGTGACCTGCTCAGGGCATGTATTAACATCACCCAGCCCTACTTGTCGGCTTCAGGGAGCCCCAGATCTCCCTGCCCCTGGGGAGCCTGCCTGGCTTTTACTTACCGCCAGGGAGGAAGATGATGGCCGAAATTTCTCCTGTGAGGCCTCTTTGGAGGTTCAGGGTCAGCGGCTGAGCAAAACCACTGTGATCCAACTCCATGTCTTATGTGAGTAGAATCCTGATCTTTCTTGTCAAAACAAGGATTATTAGTGTTCCATTTCCAGAGATCTTGGCCAGCAGCTTCATTATTAGAGTTGCCACATTTTTCTCTTTTAAAAAAAAAAGGAGAAAATAAAATTAAAGCTCTTCAAGCTTACCTTACCCCTAGGAAAGTGAGTAGGGAGAACCCTAGGGGGAAACCAGGAAGAGAAAAGAAAAAGTGGTTAAAGTGATCAGGCAGTATTAGTTGAGGGCCAAAGGCTGAACATAGGAGGTGATAGTTGGAGCCTATGCTGAGGAGGGAAATTTCCTCATAAAAACTTGTATTTTGAAAAGTAGAAAAATCGTTGTCTCTGGGTTCACCCCTACCCATGTTCTCACTCACTGAGAAGCAAAGATGGGAAGCAGGGACCCCAGGGCCATCATTGACAAAGCAGTTCAGATCATTTAGTCTTAATCCATTAAAATGCCCTGTGCTGCATCTCAGTCTCGTCCAAGGAGGAAAAAGAGTAGCTCAAAGCAGGGAACTGATGGTCCTCCCCTTGGGAAAGAAAGCTATTGGGTGGAGGAGACACAGTGTCTGGATCAGGGGAGGGACAGGGAGCCGAGCATGATGGAGACAAGGGAATGTGGCGCCCTGAGCTGGCCCCTCTGGGGACCTGTTTTTCCAGACAAGCCACGATTAGAGGAATCTGGTTGCCCTGGCAATCAGATCTGGTTGGAAGGGATGGAGCAGATGCTTGCCTGTGTCCCAAAGGGAAACCCGACACCAATCTTGTCGTGTACCTGGAATGGAATGATCTTTGACCTTGAAGTGCCACAGAAGGCAACCCAGGACCACTCTAGAACCTACTGCTGCACAGCCACTAACCAGCTGGGCTCTGTCAGCAAAGACATTGCTGTCATTGTGCAAGGTGACTGCAGCTCGCCTGCTGCCAGACCCAGGATGGAAATCCCCCAGGGGCTGGGATTCTTAAACAAACATGGAAAGAAGAAAGATTTCAGTGGGCTGGGGAGGGTGAGACTGACAAATGGGCCTTGTGGGCTGGGGTGGGGCGATTCTCCTGCCCTCGATCACTCCCAATTCTCTGTCTTCTGTGCTTGGGCAGGACTGGATGAAGGAGTCAGTTCCACCATCTTCGTCATTATTATTGTCATCCTTGGAGTGGGCATCATAGCACTGTATTTGAACTATCGGCCCTGCAAGATAGAGAGGAGGAACTTGCCCTATAGGCAGAAGGAGAAGAACAAAGAGGAGGAAAGCCAATTTGCTGTTCAACAAGCAGAAAAGCACAATGCACAGAACTGTTAGTTAGAAACAGCTATTTGGTTGAAGGCACCCTCTACTACTGGGGTTTCCTGAGAGAGGGAGGAGGGAGTAGAAGAGAAAGGAAGAGACATTATCCTTTGTGTTCTATGGTCCCATAAAACAGTGTTTCAGGCCCTCATGTCCTGTGGATCCAATCCACCCACAAGCTCAACTCCTCTGAGTAGGAATTCAGTCTCAGTGTTAACTGGTGAGAGGGCCTCTTGCTCCTTGCTGTGTGATTTATCAGTCCACTCTCAGATTCAGAAAAGAAGATCCTGCCTGTGCCTTGTCACCCCCTTCCCACTGCCCTTTGCTCCCAAACATCAGACTGAAGAGATAGCCAGAAATATCTCTGAAATACAACTCATTTCTCATGGTTTCCTCATGACTAAGTGGGAACCAGTGTCTTAGTCTGGGGACTGGAGTTTGAAGGGAGTCAATACCAAACAAAGGGCTAGGAATCAGAACCCGATTCCCGCCTACACATTCCTGTGCTCCCCTAGCCTGGGGTTCTGGAATGCTGGCTCCCAGAGCTGAGCTTGATGACATCATTAAGGCTCAGTGTCTGGTTAGGCTTCAACTCACCAACCATCTATTGTGTGCCATAGAGGAGTATACAAATCATTAGAAATTCCACACTGGGTCAGACAAGCAGCTTTTCTAGCCCAGTGTTCTGTCCCTGAAATGGAAGGTAGAGTTCTTCCATGAAATTGAGCTCCAAACATCTCTGAATTCCTTTTCATAATCCATTATAGAGTAAATCATCTGTGAGTTCACATTAAACATATTAATTTTTTTTTACCTGTACAAGCTCTTAGGTTAGAGTTCCAATGTTTATTCTCCTTTTACATAAAGAAGTATATATTTTTATATGTCTGCAAACTTCCCTTTAAGCTTCAGGAGGACTCCTCCTGTGACAATGTTCACTATATGATTGAGCTTCCTTCTCTGTTCTTTGGAAAGATTATATTCACCCCCTAGAGAAGACATGAAGAATTGTAAAACCAGGTCTCTTCTCCAAAATCAGTCATGTATGGGTCACTGAAATGTTGGAAATGATAAAAAGTAAAAGTGATTTTATGACCTCTGAAAGTATTTCTCTTCTGTGTCACTGCTGAAAGTTTTTATTAAGTCACATAGTTGCACTTTGAGAAAGAATATCAAGTTGGTAGCATAACCAAACAGCCCAGGGCAGGTGGTGCGTTAGTTCAGGAAGCAGCCTTTCTGACTTGCCTTCAAAACTAAAGTCCAGACTTCCAGATACAGGTCCACAGCCTTCCAAATTGAAGACACCAGATAGAAAGAACACAGCATCAGGCATCAAAGTGAAAAAACTGTCTCATTCTTGCCAGACCTTTCCTGAGTCTGGGTTATGGATTAGCTATAAAATAATCCTTTGGTTTCAACACATACAAAGCAGCAGGGATACAATGGTGAACAAAATACTGTCCCTGCTGCTACAAGCTAGAGCACATCAACAGGAAAGCACAACTGCACCTTAAATGCTGTGAATGGGGAAGCACAGGCCCTTAGGAGAACACCTAACTCAGGATCCAGGAAGGCTTCCCGGCGGGAGCTTGGAAATACGCCGTTTGATTTTGCAAAACAGCAGCCCTCCAAAATGACCTTCTCTGCTTCAATTTTTCTACTAAATATACTAGCCACTGCTCTCTCATCATGTGAGTAATAGAAATTATTCACTTTTCTGAATTGAGCACTTGGGGAAATAAGTTAGAAAGAAGAGTATGGAGTTGCCTCATCTGGGAATCTTCAGTCATTTCAGTGTCTTGGGATCAGGTCTGTAGCTGTCTCATATCTGCAAACCCCACCTCATGGCCCCAGTGCTCTGTGGAACAGTGAATCCTAAACAGGAGGGAGGAAGGGGGGTCATTCGGACTTCTTGGTCCACCTTGGAGACCCTGGAGGCTTAGCCTGATCCTGCCTTTGCTTCTCACTGCCACATGGTGTCACTGTTGACAGCGTCCTACACAGTCCATCAAACCTTGCAGTACTACAAATCCAGGTTCCCGGGTGGGCTGCCGAGGATCTTCCAGGGAGGACAATCGGCTTCCCAGGGCTTGGTCCGGCTTTGGTGATGCCTTGCATGGATTTCCAGGGTTACAGTTCTTAGAGCTGGATACTTTGGATTAGCTGTCCTCCAAGGCTTCTCAGATTTGGGTAGGCTCTTGCCCTCGTAGATTTGGAACCTCTGCTTCCTTTCTCTCCCCAGGGATCCACACAACCAGGGGTCAGGTGGCCCCTCCTAGTCAATTCTTAAAGCACAAAGGATCTCATTACATCTTTTTTCCAGAATAATACAGCTGGCCACTGCTCACCCTTCTAAGGGTAGCTGCCTTCAGTGTCTCCTGGGGGCCCCACCCCCTAAAAGGTTTTGATCACACTCCTTTTCTGAAAATAGAGTAACCAGCTCACACTTAACGGCAGCTACCCTGATTATCTCCAGGTGAAGAGAGCAACGTTTAATACTCCAAAATTTAACCTCTTAGGAAAGTCAAGGTGACTTTCTTTTAGACCTGAGAAAACAAGAATCTTCAGTGAAGCTTCTTACTATAGGGATGATAATAACAGCATTTATCTATTACATAATTATATTTGAAAAGAAATGACATAGTACTGGTAAAAACACTAGCATAGTGTCATATACATGTATTTACAAGTATTAGTTTTTACTATATAATGCTGGTGGTAATCACACCCATAATAAACTGAAAGCAAGAAACAGAAATCTGAGCTCTACCCACCACCAGTCCCTCCCATCAGGAAACTTACATAAGCCTCTTAGATAGCCTCATCCACGAGAGGGCAGACAGCAGAAGCAAGAAGAACAACAATCCTGTAGCCTATGGAACAAAAACCACATTCACAGAAAGATAGACAAGATGAAAAGGCAGAGGGCTATGTACCAGATGAAGGAACAAGATAAAACCCCAGAAAAACAACTAAAGTGGAGATAGGCAACCTTCCAGAAAAAGAATTCAGAATAATGATAGTGAAGATGATCCAGGACCTCAGAAAAAGAATGGAGGCAAAGATTGAGAAGATGCAAGAAATGTTTAACAAAGACCTACAAAGAAACAGAGATGAACAATACAATAACTGAAATGAAAACTACATTAGAAGGAGTCAATAGCAGAATAACTGAGGCAGAAGAACAGATAAGTGACCTGCAAGACAGAATGGTGGAATTCAGTGCTGTGGAACAGAATAAAGAAAAAGAAATGGAAAGAAATGAAGACAGCCCAAGAGACCTCTGGAACAACATTAAACGCAACAACATTTGCATTATAGGGGTCCCAGAAGGAGAAGAGAGAGAGAAAGAACCAGAGAAAACATTTGAAGAGATTATAGTCGAAAACTTCCCTAACATGGGAAAGGAAATAGCCACCCAAGTCCAGGAAGCACAGAGAGTCCCATACAGGATAAACCCAAGGAGAAACACGCCGAGACACACAGTAATCAAATTGGCAAAAATTAAAAACAAAGAAAAATTATTGAAAGCAGCAAGGGAAAAACGACAAATAACATACAAGGGAACTCCCATAAGGTTAACAGCTGATTTCTCAGCAGAAACTCTACAAGCCAAAAGGGAGTGGCATGATATACTTAAAGTGATGAAAGGGGAGAACCTACAACCAAGATAACTTTACCCGGCAAGGATCTCATTCAGATTCGATGGAGAAATCAAAAGCTTAACAGACACGCAAAAGCTAAGAGAATTCAGCACCACCAAACCAGCTCTACAACAAATGCTAAAGGAACTTCTCTAAGTGGGAAACACAAGAGAAGAAAAGGGCCTACCAAAACAAACCCAAAGCAATTAAGAAAATGGTCATAGGAACATACATATCAATAATTACCTTAAACGTGAATGGATTAAATGCTCCAACCAAAAGACACAGGCTTGCTGAATGGATACAAAAACATGACCCATCCATATGCTGTCTACAAGAGACCCACTTCAGACCTAGGGACACATACAGACTGAAAGTGAGGGGATGGAAAAAGATATTCCATGCAAATGGAAATCAAAAGAAAGATGGAGTAGCAATACTCATATCAGATAAAATAGACTTCAAAATAAAGAATGTTACAAAAGACAAGGAAGGACACTACATAATGATCAAGGGATCAATCCAAGAAGAAGATATAACAATTATAAATATATATGCACCCAACATAGGAGAACCTCAATACATAAGGCAACTGCTAACAGCTATAAAAGAGGAAATCGACAGTAACACAATAACAGTGGGGGACTTTAACACCTCACTTACACCAATGGACAGATCATCCAAAATGAAAATAAATAAGGAAACAGAAGCTTTAAATGACACAATAGACCAGATAGATTTAATTGATATTTATAGGACATTCCATCCAAAAATAGCAGATTACACTTTCTTCTCAAGTGCACATGGAACATTCTCCAGGATAGATCACAAATCAAGCCTCAGTAAATTTAAGAAAATTGAAATCATATCAAGCATCTTTTCTTTTCTTTTTTTAAAATAAATTTATTTATTTTATTTATTTACTTTTGGCTGCCTTGGGTCTTTGTTGCTGCACACAGACCTTCTCTAGTTGCGGCGAGTGGGGGCTACTCTTTGTTGTGGTGTGTGGGCTTCTCATTGCAGTGGCTTCTCTTGTTGCAGAGCACGGGCTCTAGGCGCATGGGCTTCAGTAGTTGCGGCACGAGGGCTCAGTAGTTGTGGCTCTCAGGCTCTAGATCGCAGGCTCAGTAGTTGTGGCGCAAGGGCTTAGTTGCTCCGCGGCATGTGGGATCTTCCCGGACCAGGGCTCAAACCCGTGTCCCCTGCATTGGCAGGAGGATTCTTAACCACTGCGTCACCAGGGAAGCCCATCAAGCATCTTTTCTGACTACAATGCTATGAGATTAGAAATGAACTACAGGGAAAAAAACATAAAAAGCACAAACACATGGAGGCTAAACAATACGTTACTAAATAACCAAGAGATCACTGAAGAAATCAAAGAGGAAATCAAAAAATACCTAGAGACAAATGACAATAAAAACACGATGATCCAAAACCTATGGCATGCAGCAAAAGCGGTTCTAAGAGGGAAGTTTATAGCTATACAAGCCTACCTCAAGAAACAAGAAAAATCTCAAATAAACAATCTAACCTTACACCTAAAGGAACTAGAGAGAGAAGAACAAACAAAACCCAAAGTTAGCAGAAGGAAAGAAATCATAAAGATCAGAGCAGAAATAAATGAAATAGAAACAAAGAAAACAATAGCAAAGATCAATAAAACTAAAAGCTGGTTCTTTGAGAAGATAAACAAAATTGATAAACCATTAGCCAGACTCATCAAGAAAAAGAGGGAGAGGACTCAGATCAATAAAATTAGAAATGAAAGAGAAGTTACAACAGACACAGCAGAAATACAAAGCATCCTAAGAGACTACTACAAGCAACTCTATGCCAACAAAATGGATAACCTGGAAGAAATGGACAAATTCTTAGAAAGGTATAACCTTCCAAGACTGAACCAGGAAGAAATAGAAAATATGAACAGACCAATCACAAGTAATGAAATTGAAACTGTGATTAAAAATCTTCCAACAAACAAAAGTCCAGGACCAGATGGCTTCACGGGTGAATTCTATCAAACATTTAGAGAAGAGCTAACACCCATCCTTCTCAAACTCTTCCAAAAAATTTCAGAGGAAGGAACACTCCCAAACTCTTTCTATGAGGCCACCATCACCCTGCTACCAAAACCAGACAAAGATACTACAAAAAAAGAAAATTACAGGCCAATATCACTGATAAATATAGATGCAAAAATCCTCAACAAAATACTAGCAAACAGAATCCAACAACACTTTAAAAGGATCATACAACATGATCAAGTGGGCTTTATCCCAAGGGTGCAAGGATTCTTCAATATGCGCAAATCAACCAATGTGATACACCATATTAACAAACTGAAGAATAAAAACCATATGATCATCTCAATAGATGCAGAAAAAGCTTTTGAAAAAATTCAACACCGATTTATGATAAAAACTCTCCAGAAAGTGAGCACAGAGGGAAACTACCTCAACATAATAAAGGCCATATATGACAAACCCACAGCAAACATCATCCTCAATGGTAAAAAACTGAATGCACTTCCTCTAAGATCAAGAACAAGACAAGGATGTCCACTCTCACCACTATTATTCAACATAGTTTTGGAGGTCCTAGCCACAGCAATCAGAGAAGAAAAAGAAATAAAAGGAATACAAATTGGAAAAGAAGAAGTAAAACTGTCACTGTTTGCAGGTGACATGATACTATACATAGAGAATCCTAAAGATGCCACCAGAAAACTACTAGAGCTAATCAATGAATTTGGTAAAGTTGCAGGATACAAAATTAACACACAGAAATCTCTTGCATTCCTATACACTAATGGTGAAAAATCTGAAAGAGAAATTAATGAAACACTCCCATTTACCACTGCAACAAAACGAATAAAATACCTAGGAATAAACCTACCTAGGGAGACAAAAGACCTGTATGCAGAAAACTATAAGACACTGATGAAAGAAATTAAAGATGATACCAACAGATGGAGAGATATACCATGT
The DNA here is from genome assembly GCF_005190385.1 of Monodon monoceros. NCBI lineage: Eukaryota > Metazoa > Chordata > Mammalia > Artiodactyla > Monodontidae > Monodon > Monodon monoceros. The sequence goes on from NW_021703786.1 coordinate 22,952,342, forward strand.
TCTTGGATTGGAAGACTGAATATTGTGAAAATGTCTATACTACCCAAAGCAATCTACAGATTCAATGCAATCCCTATCAAATTACCAATGGCATTTTTTATGGAACTAGAACAAAAAATCTTAAAATTTGTATGGAGACACAAAAGACCCCGAATAGCCAAAGCAGTCTTGAGGGAAAAAAACGGAGCTGGAGGAATCAGACTCCCTGACTTCAGACTATACTACAAAGCTACAGTAATCAAGACAACATGGTACTGGCACAAAAACAGAAACATAGATCAATGGAACAAGATAGAAAGCCCAGAGATAAACCCATGCACCTATGGTCAACTAATCTATGAAAAGGAGGCAAGGATATGCAATGGAGGAAAGACAATCTCTTCAGTAAGTGGTGCTGGGGAAACTGGACAGCTACATGTAAAAGAATGAAATTAGAACATTCCCTAACACCATACACAAAAATAAACTCAAAATGGATTCGAGACCTAAATGTAAGACCAGACAGTATAAAACTCTTAGAGGAAAACATAGGAAGAACACTCTTTGACATAAATCACAGCAAGATCTTTTTTGATCCACCTCCTAGAGGAATGGAAATAAAAACAAAAATAAACAAATGGGACCTAATGAGACTTCAAAGCTTTTGCACAGCAAAGGAAACCATAAACAAGAAGAAAAGACAACCCTCAGAATGGGAGAAAATATTTGCAAATGAATCAGCAGACAAAGGATTAATCTCCAAAATATATAAACAGCTCATGCAGCTCAATATTAAAGAAACAAACAACCCAATCCAAAAATGGGCAGAAGACCTAAACAGACATTTCTCCAAATAAGACATACAATGGCCAAGAAGCACATGAAAAGCTGCTCAACATCACTAATTACTAGAGAAATGCAAATCAAGACTACAGTGAGGTATCACCTCACACCCATTAGAATGGGCATCATCAGAAAATCTACAAACAACAAATGCTGGAGAGGGTGTGGAGAAAAGGGAACCCTCTTGCACTGTTGGTGAGAATGTAAATTGATACAGCCACTATGGAGAACAGTATGGAGGGTCCTTAAAAAACTAAAAATAGAATTACCATATGATACAGCAATCCCACTACTGGGCATATACCCAGAGAAAACCATAATTCAAAAAGACACATGCACCCCAATGTTCATTGCAGCACTATTTACAATAGCCAGGTCATGGAAGCAACCTAAATGCCCATCAACAGACAAATGGATAAAGAAGATGTGGTACATATATACAATGGAATATTACTCAGCCATAAAAAGGAACGAAAATGAGTCATTTGTTGAGACGTGGATGGATCTAGAGACTGTCATACAGAGTGAAGTAAGTCAGAAAGAGAAAAATGAATATCATATATTAACACATGTATGTGGAACCTAGAAAAATGGTACAGATGAACCGGCTTGCAGGGCAGAAGTTGAGACACAGATGTAGAGAACAAACGTATGGACACCGAGGGGAGGAAGCCGCAGGGGCGGAGTGGGGGGGTATGGTGGTGTGCTGAATTGGGCAATTGGGATTGACATGTATACAATGATGTGTATAAAATTGGTGACTAATGAGAACCTGCTGTATAAAAAAATAAATAAAATAAAATTCAAAAAAAACCCCTAATACTAAAAAAAAAAAGAGTCAGAAATCCATGGCAACGACTGAGGGCCATCAAAAGTCATATACACCACTGATACTTCCTTTCTCTTTTTCCATTGTGTTCTCTCTTCCTCTTTTTCTATTCCATTTCCTTTTCCTTCCTCTACTTTCCCGTTTGTTTGTTTGTTTGTTGTTGTTGTTGTTCCCTAAGATTTGGGACTACTAGTAGGAGGACCAATTGTCCCAGTTTGCATTGAGCAGAGAGGTTCCTAAAACATGGGACTTTTGGCACTAAAATTGAGAAAGTCTCATGCAAACTGGCACGAACTGGTCACCCTAATACTGGTATCACTCAAAATGTTTCTCAGCTTTGCCGGGGCCTGAATTAAAGAAGTCACAAAGCCGTATCATTTTTGCTTATCCCAGAAGCCCAGGTCCTATAATTCTGAGGACTTGTGAAGCAAGGGCAAAGTGTAAGTCCTCTCAAATGTGTATAAAAGGACAAAACTCACCATATGTGTTTCAGCAATAATGATGGGAGGAATTCAGATTGATCATTTCAGGTTAAATTTAAAAGATTACATGGCATCAGAAAAACATTATTCCAAGGGGTCTAGGATTACTGGAGCTCTGCCTGTTGAACACTTTCTTCTGCAAATCTCACTAATCTTAACCTTGGGGAAGATTTTTTCACTAGAAAATAATTTTTAAACATTTGAAATTATGCATTCAGATGTAATATACAACATGGTGACTATAGTTAACACTGTACTGCATATTTGAAAGTTGCTAAGAGAATAGATCTTAAAAGTTCTCATCACAAGAAAAAATTTTTTATAACTATGTATGCTGATGGATATTAACTAGACTTACTGTGATGCTCATTTCTCAATATATACAAATATTAAATCATTATGTTGTATACCTGAAACTAATGTTTTATGCCAATTATACCTCAATTTAAAAATTTAAATTGCAGTAAAATATTCGTAACAAAATTTACCACTTTAAACGCACAGTTCAATAATAACTACATTCACATTGTTGTGGGGCTTCCCTGGTGACACAGTGGTTGAGAGTCCGCCTGCCGATGCAGGGGACACGGGTTCGTGCCCCGTTCCGGAAAGATCCCACATGCCGCGGAGCGGCTGGGCCTGTGAGCCATGGCCACTGGGCCTGCGTGTCCGGAGCCTGTGCTCCGCAACGGGAGAGGCCACAACAGTGAGAGGCCCGCGTACAGCAAAAAAAAACAAAAAACAAAAAACAAAACTACATTCACATTGTTGTGAATTACACAACAATTGTGTAATTCACAACAGAAACTCATTTTCATTTTGCAAAACTAAAAGTCTACCCGTTAAACAACTCCCCATTCCCCTTCCCCCCAGCCCCTGGTAACCAGCATTCTACTTTCTGTCTCTATGAATTTGACTACTCAAAGTACTTCACATGGGAGGAATCATCCAGTATTTGTCTTTTTGCTACTGGCTTATTAGAATTTTTTAAATTGACTGGTTAGAACTGGAAACAGAAAGTGTCGAAACTGGCCCAGGTCTCTCATCTCCTTTTGCCCCCTTTTACCAATACAATACCTGTGGACACGTGCGTTTCATCTTTGTGGTCCCAACTCAGTGATTCTCAGCCTTCTCACCTGGGGAGTTTTTAAAATTCTCTTGTCCGGATCCCATCCCAGATCCATTAAAGTCAGAATCTCAGGGAGTGAAGGCTACAGCAAACACCCCCGGCATTTCTAATTTACAGCCGAATTTGCCATCCAACGCCTAACTGGAGAGCTGAAAGGGAGATTAACAGTTGGCAAATCAAAGAGTTTAGGGTACATGGTCTTTAAGGTCTTTTTAAATTCAAAACTTTTGCAAAATCCACTAGCGTCTTCGTAATTCTCAACCAGCAGTGGTTGAGTTGATTCAGCTGCGCCCGCCCAGAAGGAGCTGAGTGGAAGCTCTCTGGAGTGTGGCTCCCTCTGCAGTCTACTGCTGGCATGACAACCCCACTTTAGAACCCTCTTATTAGTGGCTATAACACCCCTCTCTGCAGGCACTCCTCTCCTGCCACATTCATTCAACACATACTTCTTAAGATGGCTCACTTTTCTTTCTTTTTTTTTTTTTTTTGCCACACCACACGCATGCGGAATCTTAGTTCCCCGACCAGGGATTGAACCCTTGTCCCCTGCAGTGGAAGCATGGAATCTTAACCGCTGAACCGCCAGGGAAGTCCCCTCACTTTCCTTTTAAAACACTTATTCAAGCCAATAGATAATAATATTTGTGCTTAATACATCAACTTCTAAAAGACCATGAGATATGCAAATAATTCTAAGGTCAAATGAGGGATATTACAGGGACATTGATTTCAGCTGAATGTAAGAAATACTTTGCTGAAATCAAAGGGGTTTAATAGAATAAATTACCTTGGGAAATAGTAATTCCCTTGACACCGGTGCTACACAAGTGAGTACCATCTGTGAGGGAGGCTATAAGGTAAGAATCCTAAATTAGAAGGAATTAGGATGACCTGTGAGGCCCTTCTAACTCCAAAACTCCATGATTTAAAAGTCAGACAAAAATGACCTAAGGCAGAGGAATGGTTTCTGAGTTAAGAAATGGAGCTCCAGGGTTCTGATTATTCCAACTTTCAACCACTCCCCAAGTTTACATTTACATTAGTTACTTGACGTAAAATATCCAAAATGAATACACGTGAGTCCCATTTTGAAGAAAATTCATTATGGCATGTAAAACTTTGGGCTTTTCAGGAAGATTTATTGATTATTCGCATTGTGAAAGAATTATTGACTTTGTAAAATCATGTTTGGATGATAGAGTTACTTTAAGCTTCTAACTATTAATTTACAGATCACTAGTTACTTAGCCAAGGTGCTTGGGTGACTAAAAACTTAACTCTAAAGCTGCCCTTTTAAGTTCATTTGGAAATAAAAAAGAAAGAAACATCTGAGGTGCCATTAGGAAAACAGAATGTGATTCAATAACAAGTACTTAAACATTCCCTTGGAAAACACAGAGCACCCCACAATTCACTGCAAAACCAGCTGCAACTTCTTGAGTGCTGTGCTGTGTCAATCACTTCAGAAACCTCATTTCATTTAATCCTCACATACGCCTTGTAAGGCAATACACTATTATCTCCATTTTATCGGTGAGGAAACTGGGTCTCAGGGAGGTTAAGTAATTTCTTCCCGAACATAAGTTTAAGTCCAAGTCTTTCTGATTCTTTCCCTTATACCAAGTTATCCCAATCCACTCCTCTAAGAACAAATTGTCCACTGACAGCTTGAAGACCACGTGTTTGGGTTAACTTTTGCCCTTAAAGTGTTTTCAATAAGAACTAGTTGCCAATGTTTAAACATTAGATTTTACGTGAAAGGCTGGATGTCCTGTCTGTCTCGAAGAATCAAAAGGTCTGGCAACACTGCTCCTGCAGTCTTGACAAGGCCAATGGGCCCCATCCTTAGCTGGGGCCTGAGTTCTTTAGGTTGCTCTGGCCCTCACCCCTCTGTGCTGTATCCCTCACAAGCAGGCTGAGAGCTAGTTGCTATTTCTACCTTTACATGCAGCCCTTATTACTTATGTATGTACCTACCTGGCACCTGTTGGCACTGAATTTGCAACCCTCAATTTAGAATCTCTCTTCCACATCTCTTGCCCCAATTCAGATCCCAAATGTTCTGGTTCTGTTTGTCCCAAAGCCATTTTTGCATTGTTCGCATTTCCCAAGGGTAGTTGGGCTGAACGTGTATTCACCTTAAAATTTCTGCACAAAGGTAGTTCTATGATTTCCTCACATGTTGGAGGCGTTTTCTGGACTTCCGTACTTAATAGCCTGTCTTGCTTTTATTTCTTCCCACCCTTGGGGGCTAGGTTTGGTCTTGTGGTTCTGGTGGCGGAGAGAGAAACGTCTCCAAGTACTTTGGGGGTGGGGTGAGGGGAGTGGTCCTGACCTATGAGTCCCCAGCAAACTGGGACTACGGACCTGGGGAATGGACTAGGTGTGTCACAGAGAGAAGGGGATGTGTCTGCTTCTTTCTAGCCCAGGAAGAACTGGGTCAATTATCGTTCAGCGTCTGGGTTCCCATAGGGCCCAGAGGATCCCTGCAGTTTGTCTTCCCAACCCTCCCCTTGCTGTACTGCCCCGCTCCACCCCATAACAGAATGACACCTACTCAGACAATGTGATGCAACCTCGTTTTATTAGGAAAGGACGGTGGGCACTGGAGTGGCACTTTCCAGGGTCCGGGGAGGCACTGGGGAGGGGTAACAGAGATGCCCGGCAACTAGAAGGCACAGCTGCTCTCCACGAAGCGGCGACACTTCATGACCCGCAGGTACGTCTCAGCCTTGTGCAGGTCCTTCTTGAAGCAGGAGAGCAGCCCGTAGTTCTTGAGCAGCGCGTCATCACTGCGCATGTTTGTGTCAAATTTGTCGTAGGTCTGCTTGAGGATCTGCCCAGCCCGGGGGCTGCCATCTTCCAGCTCCTGCAAAAGGGAGGGAGAGACAGACAGGGAGCCCTTGGGAGCGGCTGCCTCCCGTCCCCTCCATTTGCCACCCTCCCCTCCAGGCTTGGAGAAGGGTGTGGAGGGAGGACTCACAAGGGGAAACAGGGAGAAGATTTCTCCTGGGTCAAGGCTGGACTGCCACAGAGAGAGCAGGCACCTCTCTCCCCCAGCCCACGGGAGCCCCCCATCCCTCGGCTAAGCCAGGAGAGGGCGGGCATGGGCCCAGCCTGGGGGACCCACTACGCCATCCCCACCTGCATCAGGGCCTGGATGCCCTCCTCCAGGTCCTTCAGCTTCTCATAGACGCGGTCCGAGGTGCCAAACACCAGGCTGTTGGTGAAGACCCTGCTGAGGAACTGCACGGGCCCGAGCCACGACTGGATGAGCAGCAGCGAGAAGCGGAGCAGCTCCACGTCCTGCGGGCAGATGGGTGGGTGGTGGGCGGTGGGCGCCGTGAGGTCGGTGGCGGGGGCGGGGGAGGGGGGCAGCCGCGGGCCTCCCTCCGCCATCCGTCACCTTCCGCCACCAGCCACCACCCTGCACCTCCTCGGGGAGAAGACAGCCCAAGGCCCGATGCCGAGAGATGGAGCAGCCTTCTTAGGATGAGGGAGGCCCCTGCTCCTCGGTCCGCGATGGCCACTCACCGATCTCTGCTGGGCCTCGTCCTTGCCTGTGGGGGCCGGGATGGTCTCCGAGAAGCAGAAGGCAGCCTGGGTGTTCTGGATGGAGTATCTCTGTCCCTCCGGGATGTAGGCGCGCTCCTGGGAGAAGGAACACACGCCCGGGTCTAGGCTGCTGCGCGGTTCTCCTCACTGCTTTATTAGGAACCCCCCTCCGTTTATGACAGCATCTTCACTCGGATAAAATACCTCTGAACTCCTTAGTTTCCTCCCACTACGTGGAGGGGGCACGGATTCAGCCCTTCCTGCTGCCCGCCACTAGTACGCGTCCCTGGGGAGCTTACAAACTCTTTGTAGGTGTCAGCCGCCAGTTGGTGCAGGTGCTGGGCCCGGAGCACAGCGTTGGCAAACAGGCTGGACAAGGGCATGGCTGGGAAGGCGCCCACCTCCTGAGTCCAGGGCAGGCAGAGCAGGGCGAAAGCCAGGAGCATGGAGGTCCGAGGGCCTAGAGAGAGACAAGGAGGGCCGGAGAGGGAGGGGTCCAGAGAACTCGAGGCCTGGTTCCCCTGCCAGTCCTCCACCGCCCCTCCCCACCGGGGTATGAGAACATTTCAAACCTGGTCACATGTCTGGGGGTAGATATCTGTGCTCACATCCAGAAGCCCCAAAGCCTGAGGTTAGTGCCCCAGTCCATCTGCAGGGCCCTCCCATCACCCTTCAGTACACACCGAGCCCGAGGGGATTTTAGGGGTGCTTACCTGCAGCCATCACAGCTGGTGAGCTGTCCACAGGACCCTGAGCTGTCTGGGGAGATGGGTCCTGGCGTCCTGGAATTGGTCCCTTGTGGGCCGTTTTTATACGCTGGCCTCTTCTCTCTCTCTGCCCCCACCTATTTTCTTTATACATTTATGCACGGGCCACCGGCGGGCCTGGGCTAATGGATAATTTAGAACCCCCACCCACTCATCCTGTTACCGCTCCTCCTCTGGGGTCATGTCCCCCAGGCTTGTCATCTTCCCCTCTCCACTGTCACCTGTCCCGAGGGCTGTACGCACAGAGTCTCAGCTTGAGAGACCACCCAATCCGTCCTCTTTTTAAGGGAGAGGTAGTAGAAGGGAGTAGCCCGAGTCCAGGCACACTGTGGCAGGGTGTCATTGTGGGGTTGTCCTCCAGGGTGAGGAGGGCCCAAGCTGGTCCCCTAAAGGGGGGCTATGTCAGGATGGATGTACCCTGAGAGCTATGTGGATGCTTCCTCACTCTCCACCTCTTTCCTCCTCCCTGAACAGCTCCCCTCCATCCACCAGAGAGAATGTGTGTTTGGGAGAAGGGGGCCAAGGATAGCAATAGATTCTGGGGTTCCTGGGCACAGATTCCACCTTTGCCCCATCACCATCCTCCTGCCACCTGATCCAGCCTGAGGTAGCTGGATGCAAGGCTAACCCTGACCGCTAGAGGGCTCCAGCCCCACACATTGCCCTCCCCTTTGCCGGAGCATAGGGACTCCCCCAGGTGGATAGGGCAAAGGACCAAAACTTGAGGCATTGTCCCTGCTCCTTGGATGTGCCACAGAGATCCCGGGAACAGACACTGCTTACAACTGCTTCCTCCCATAGCCCTGTCACCGTCAGTGAATCTCAAATTTGGAAGAGCCCTTGAGGACTTGAGTCCCACCCCCAGCACTGGAGCTCTGGGCACAGCACACAGAAAGATGCCCTCTCCAGTCATTGCAGCCTCCTCCCCGTCTTTCTTCTCCTCCTTTTAATATTTGTATAGAGCTTATCAGGTTGTGAAGAGCAAGCCCACGCAACCTCACATTAGACCCTCAGGACCATCTTGTGAAGGAAGTATTATCACCCCATTTTACAGAGGAGGAGACCAAGGCTCAGAGAGGCTTACTTACATGAGCTTCCTCAGCCAAGGCAGCAGATCTCCAAATCCTTGTCTTCCCACATTGCAGCATCCCAAGCCCTTTCTTCAAAGCGGACTGGGTGGGCGCCACTCTGTTTTTTAACTTTTAAATCCCTCTGATCACAAGCGTCCTGCCCCTAATCACAAGAGTCCCTTTGCCTCATTTTGTCCTCCCTTAAGAGTCAGCTTTTTGTCCGTCATTTTCCAGGTGAGACTGGCCCAGAGACATGGGGTGCATGGCGGAGACCTCATAGCAGGGCAAGGCCAGGGTCAGGAAGGCTAGGGCTGCAGGCTTGCCACCTCCTGGTGCCCAGAGTTGGGGCTATTTCAGCATCTGGAGGTCACCAGCGTCAAATAGTCCCCCAAGATAAGAGCAGGAAAGAACATATTGCCCTCCGTTTAAACTTTCCATCCCTTGAGTCTAAGAACATTTAGCACTTGACCCTGTGGGGAAACAAACGAACGAATGAGCAAAACTTTCTAGAGGTGGTTGGTTATAGTGTTGCCAACCAATGCTGAAAAGTCACACCCCCATGGTCCAGAACCTGAGTGCTTGTGCCTTGCCATCTCCCCCTTTAAGACCAGAAGATAGAGCTCTCTTTTCTCTCATCGCTCCTGAACCATCGCCCGACCATGCCCCTGATTCTTTATCTGCTACGGAGGGCACTGGGACCTGTGGGAATTGTCCCCAGGCATGACCATAGGAGGACTAGAAGGGAGTGTCATTAAAGAAACAGGCTCTGAGGAAGATGGGGCCACAGGAAAGATGAGGACACCCCTTTCCTCTCCTTCCAGAGCCACCCAAGGGGAGGAGCCGGGCAGGAAGTGGAGGAGGGTCTCTAAGCCCCACACAGCCTCCTGTGTCCTCCGCCACTTCTTCCTTCTAGGTCACCTGGGGGAAGGGACACTGAAGTGGAACCTCTCGTGACAGACTTCTAGCTAATACTGGGGGGACTAGTATGTGAACTGTGGACCACAGGAGAAGCTCAGGCCTCCCCTATGACTGAGGGTACAGGAGCCCTACTTGGGGACCACTCGAGATCCACACAAGGTGGGCACAGGTGAGGTGTGGCTGAGGCTCCCTGCCAGGCAGGTTACTGCCAAGAACAGGTGGGACCAGCCAGAGCAGGGGAGAGTCTCCTCTCACCAACCCACTTCCGGTTGGCCCACAGGATTCTGGGGACCCCCGGGATACACCTTTATTAAAGGTGACCACGGTGGCAGCCATCGGACCCAAAGAGGGAAGAACTGGAGGGTGGGGGGTGGATACTGGTGACCCTTCTCTCTAGTATAGAAAAGGTCTTTTTCAGGGTCTTTAGTGATGGAGACACATACATAATTCATTGCTAGTAAAAGATAAACTTTGAATTAGACTTGGGATTTTCATGCTCTTGCTAGGGAGTCACTCACCCCTTCTTGGGGCACGACCTGGGACCAGACCCTTGGCTTCTCCAGATTCAGAGGCTGCCCCACAATGGCCTCTGCACGGTGGCCAGTGAGGAGAGGCTGTGATCAGCATCTCCGGGGTCATCCTCAAAGGGTTCGGGATGAATCCCCCCATTATCTTGGAATCCATGAATTTCAGTGTGTTTGGAAGCCCTTCGTATTTTCAGATTTGACCATCTCTGGGGTTCTCTGTGCCTATTGTGGAAATTCAAAGATCTACTCTTGATCCGAAAGTGGCCTCTTTCAGGCTTCAGGAGCACTTCTGAGGTTCAAGTCCACGCGGCTCGGGGCCATCTCATTGTTTAGAGTCATGATTGCCCTGGTCTTAGGGAGAGCCACAGAGGGACTGGGGGCAGCTCTTTCCATTCTCCCCTGGTCACTTGAGGTCCATGCTTCCCACCTCTAGCTCTGTCCTGCTTTCCTTGAGGCCAGAGGTTGGGATTGCCCCCAGGATATGCTCCACTTTGTCTTTGATTCCAGCATGAGTCTGATGACCGCGTTGATCACAGCTCATTGGGTCAATGTTTTTAGAGAATATTATGTGGGGATTCCCAAGGGCTTCTCCAGGGGGAGGTGGAAAAGGAGACCAACATTTCTGAGTGCCTTCCATGTGCCAGGCACTGTATTGTGTGATGCGGAGAGGGTGAGGTGCATTCATACAAGGACATTCAGGCTCAAAGAGATAAGTAGTTTGCCAGGTGTCTCTCAGCTCCTAAAAGATGGCAGCCCAAGGCCCCAGTCTTCCCACCACAACGAGCTCTTTAGAAGCCTCATCTAGGAAAGACAGTGGCGCCGCTGGGCGTGGAAGCGCTATCCTTACTGCAAAGCTAGCAGGGCCGGATCAAGTCCCCGCTCAGAAGATGTTCAATGAAGCTTGGGGGGAATTGAATGCAAGGAGCTTCAGCCCAGAGTGAGGTCCACAGACACCAAGAAAAGAGGCAGTAAAAAAACAACTCGATGGAGCCCGATTTAATGAACCAAGTCGCATCATCCTTCCCATTTGTGTTGCACATTTCAGTGTACATCACGTTTTCACTTCCTTTATCTCATCGGACCCTTGAGTTTGCCAGAGGGCTCAAGCATGGAGGAAGGGCCTTGGAGGGCTCTGGGGTGGGGGGGCAGGATGGGGACAGGCACTCCTGTGGGTTGATGGGGATGTTGTTTACAGTAGGTGAGGATCTCTGAACAATCTAGAAGAGCAAAACAATCTACATCATGGGACCTACTAAGCAATTTCCACTTGGGGGCTTATTCCCCAGGGAGACAAGCCCATTGAAAAAGAAATATAATAATACCGGGGTGTGTCCAGCAGCTGTGGGAAGCCTGAGGTGCTTTCCTGATTGGTGCTGTCAGCTGGAAATAACTTCTGCCTCCTCCTACCTTATTCTGTGGTTGTTTGTGAACATCTTTTTCCCCTTAAGGGAATGTAAGCTCTTTGAGGCTGGGTTCATGCCTTTCGTCTCTTCACTCATTCACTCATTCTCTTTTTCCTGCATTAACTGATTCAGTAAGCAGTTGTTGTACCTTCCATGTGCCAGGTATTGTACCAGTTCATTATACCTACATGAACAAAGGACACAATCTTTTCTCTGCTGGAGTTTACAGTCTGCAGGAGAGACAACAGCGAACAAATAAATACAGAATGATAAAATGTATACAGAAATTTCACATTGTGAAAACTACCATGAAGGAAATAGCTAAGATATAGAGGTGAGAGCGTAGCTCTAGGGAGTGGGGGGACCTGGCAGCTGGCACCATCCCAGGCCTAGCAACTCACCAAGCGTCTGCTAAGTGGGTTGAATGGATGCAAGGGCAGTGCCAAGGAAAGAACTCAAATATTCCCCGCCCCCGGCCAGAAATGGCAAGGCAGCCCATTACTTGTCTTGATGTTCTCCTCGTAGCAGAATGAATTTAACATAACAAGTACAGAAAAAATGATAATACGGGATCTTGCCATGCACAGCAATACATACCTGAAGAAATGTAAATGCAAAAAGGAGACAGGGCGGCATGCATATGCTGAGGGTGAGCACTCACAGATGTTCACACAGACCCACAACCTGCAGAACCTGAGCCCCAAACAGGACCTCACGAGGCATCTGGCCCGCCCACTCCTGCCATGTGAGAAAGTGGTCTTAGGGCCGAGAGAATGATGTCTTTTTTTTTTTTTTTTAATTAATTTGATCTGTGCATTAGGATCTGTCTAAATGTGTTTAAACAAACTACACTCTGAATTCAGGGTTTCAGTTTTGTTAATTTTTGTTTTCTGTGGAGTCACCTAAGTTTCCTAGTAAAGGCTTTGGGGTGGGAGATGGCCGCTGAGGTGTCGCCAAGTGGCAGGTTTGTTGGTTTTGGGTTTTGTTTGTTCCTGAGTCAATAGCAGTTCCCGAGGACACCAACTAGGTCCAGGCTGGAGAGCAGATACAAATCCAGAAATCTCACAGGTGTGGGCTCTGAATCCAGCTGCTGAGGTTGCCTGCAGAGAGCAGAGCATGCGTGGACCAGAGTCCCTGGTCCCCCGGCTGGATGGCCTTTGAGGCCCTTTGCAGAAGATCCGGCCAGGCTGCACACCTGCTGGGGGTCCAGTGACACCCAAACAGCAGCAGCTTTCCGAGTTTTGTTTTGTTTTTCTCTAATCTCCAATTCTGCTGGAAAAACACCCAAACCCTTGGGTCAGAGCACCCCCGGCCTAGCAACACCTGCAGCCAGGGGGCCGGAAGTCAAGCTAGAACGGAGGAGGAACCAGCCTGTGCTTACCCCAGGCCCCGGGGGACAGGGCTGGATTCCCCCAGTGGGCAGCAGGGCATGTGCCCACCGAGGGCCCTCGGGGCTGCATTCTAAAGGAAGAGGGGCCCAGAGCCGGACTCCTGGAAGGATGGCCCAGTGACTCAATATCCTGGCCTATCAGGAAGGAGTGGGGCCTTCAGGGCTTTGCGACTTGTGAACAAGGGAGATGGCAGAGCTGTCCCAGGATTCTCTCCCTATGGCTCTCCTCCTGCTCTGGCTCAGGGTCCTTCGAGGGAGGCAGCTGTGATGTAGTAGAAAGAATGCTAAGTTTGGAGTCAGAAGATCTGTGTGTGTCTTTTGGCCAATTATGGTAATCATCTCCCTGGGCCTCGATTTCCACATTTTTAAAGTTGGGATGCAGATGTCCCCCTTCCAGGGTCACGGTGAGACAAGCTCACGTAAATGAATATGGAGGTGTTCAAGAAAATCTTACTGGCAGTTAAGAGATTCTCAATATATAAATATTTGGGGGACCCAGCAAAAGAGTCTGATTCACGTTCTGTAACTTGGTTGTGGTGGTGGTGGTTACACAAAGCTGTAAATCTAAAATTCATGAAAGGAAAACGAAGTCAATTTTACTGTAGGGTAATTTTCTAAAAACCAGCATCTGGTTCAGCTCCTTTGGATAAGATTTATGATTCCCGTTTTGTAGATAAAGCAACCGAGATCTGAGACGTTCATCGCCCCCCACCAGCATCACCCAGCTTTGTTTCCACTGCCTGTCAGTTCTGGGGGCCAGGGACCCATAAGTTGGACATGGGGACACCCATAGTGTAAGCCTCTAAGACAGAAGAACGGACCAGGGAGTGCTTCTACATCATAACCATGAAGGCAGTGCCCTTGCGGGGTGGGTGTCTGGTGGTCGAGGCAGGCCTCCCTGCTCAGATGATTCTCTGCCAACAGTACTTCAAAGCATTAGAGAAACTCAGTTATTCAAAGATATTAAGTTGTCTTTCAAAAAAGCCAAGGCCTCCCCAGATTCAGGGCAGCCCCAAGCAGGGGGAAGACCCTGCTGTGCGGGGGGAGAAGTGAAGGCTCCGTCCCACCCCCAGCCGGCTGCCCAGGGTCCCTGGTGGAGGTCGAGGCCAGAATTAGCGCCACTATGCAAAGCAGCAGGAGAGGAAGGGCTGCAGCTCAGTGGAGACAGATGCCAAAACAAGCCAGTTTCCTCTGGCAGCCCGGACACCAGGGAGGGAGGAGGCCCGCCCCGGCTTGGCCCTGCCTGGCTCTGAGTGGACACCGCTGAGCGACGCAGAGATGGACCTGAAACCCCAGGCTTGGGGGCCTTGGCCACCTGCCCCACCTGGAATGCCAGGGGGAGCTGCTCTCACTGGTCCCCCCATGCTGGCCTTGGTTCTCCAGTTAAACTGGCAGCTCCCTGAGGGCAGGGATTTCTCCCATCTGAATCCAGAGCATGCATGGCAAAGAGGTGTTCTGGGGTCCCCCCCAAGGTCAACAGGAAGTGGAGCTCAGCCTGGCTCTGCACACAGAGGTTAATTTCACTTCAGCTCCCAGCCCTGAGCTGCTCTCTGTCGCTCCCGCAGCTGGCAGGTTGGGGACCATTTTGCCTCTGATTTTGTGCTGGGAAAGCCTGAAGGGGTTACCTAAGGATGCCCAGATTTCACCACCACAGAGCTTCCCACTTTAGGAATCTCTCTTGCATAGCTCTGGGTCAAATTTAAAAAAGTATCCAGGCTTCGTAGGGGACAAGGGGGTGTGTGATGGAGTCAGGGGAAACCCTGCCCTCAGGGAGCTTCTAATTTAACGAGAACAAGGCCGGTATGGGCAGCACAAGGTAGTAGCTACGCCAGAGCTGGAGAGGCCAGGGTCCAAACAGGGATTAGGCAGGGACTGGGCACTCTGGGAGGGCTTCCTGTAGGTGGAGGGCCTTAAAGGACAAGAGGATTGGGGTGGGTGGGGGAGGGCAAACTCTTCTAGGGCTAAGACCTCTGCCCTACAGAGCAGGACTCAAGTGCTGCTTGTCGGCTGAAGGGAATGCAGGGTGAGGGTATCCCCGCCGAGAAGAAGGGCCAGTCCATTCAGCCCTTCTCCACTGCTCGGGGCCCCACTAGGGTCAGAGAGCAGGGGAAGAACGGGAGACATGGCCACAGGTCCCAACTGGGCCGTCAGAGAGAAGCAGTGAGTGAGAACTGGAGAGGGCTCTGAGCCCCATGGCAGCCGTCCCTCCTCACACCCCACGGGTCCATGGGTGCCCAAAGATTTGCGCCCAAACAGGTACTCTCATCCACTCCATAACCATAGATGTCACAAGCCTGTGTGTCATTTCTCAAGACACATTGTTTATTCCGTGGGAGAAAGGACTCAAGGCCAGCAGCCCCCTGGCGTGGGGGAGGGCAGGAGAGAGCAGGAGAGGATGGGAGAGGGATGAAGCTCTCGGTGGCCCAGCTGCAGCCACGTGCGGGTGGGCCAGGGCCCTTCCCGGGCTCTACAGGAAGCCGGGCTGTTCTGAGTCCATTTGCAGGTTCCAGACAAGTCTCTGCCTTCCCCGTCCTGAATAGGGGATGGATCCCCGCATAGCACCCCCAGAAGGCTGGGTCCAGCCTAGCCCCAGAGAACTCCCTGCTCCAAATCACTGCCCTGTGGCCCTTCCGCTCCAGTCCCTTTGGCAAGAGATGGGGACCAAGGGCTGGAGGGGCAGGCGGACCTGGTGGGCCAGCTTTGGAGGCGGACAGGGGGTTCAGGGTAAAGGGGATGGGCTGGGAGCCGGGCGGCTCTGAAGCAGTCAGTGAGGGCCCAGCGGGCTATGCCCAGGGGCTTGGGGAGGGCCGGCCTCTCACTCCTGGCCTGGGTGTTCACCCACCGACCACTTCACCTCTCCTGTCCGCAGCGTCACTATATCCTCGTAAGTGGCTGTCTGGTCAATGTCCAGGCCCTGGGGACACGGAGCGGAGCTCAGGCCTTGGCCACTCCCTGAGCGCACACAGATGGGGCCTCTGAGCGCCCCCCCTGCCCCCCACGGCCCCGGGAGCTGCGGGGTCCACCCCACTCCTTACCTCATAGGTGTGATCTTCCTCCATCCCGGCCTTGCTGTCATCCTGGCGGGTGAGGGACGGAGAGCAGACTGTTAGCTTCCCCCACCCCATCCACTGCTGGGCCAGGCTGGGGAGGGCCAGGGAGATTGGCCCGGGGCGAGGGGTCAGGGGTCAGGGGTCAGGGGTGAGGCGCACTCTGCGAGAGCAGCTGTTGCATAAAGGAGTGATTGAATCAGTAAATCGATGGGCAGGCTCTGGGGCTGGGGAGATGGAGACCCTGCCTGTGCCCGGCCCGCCCCGTGGCTGCTTCCCCGGCCCCCAGGGTCACCTTGTCCAGCAGCAGGAAGATGGGCACGATGATGAACAGGATTATGAGCAGGGTCTGGATCAGGATGATGCCATCTTTCAGCGTGTTCCGCCGCTTCAGCTGCGCCAAGGTGCTGAACCCTGGGGGGAGGTGGGGCGGGGACGGTGAGGCTGGGGCCCCCCCTTCGGGCCTGCGCCCCTCAGGACCTGCTTCTCAGTGGCTCTCCCAGGTGCTCGAGGGCCACAGTCACCGCCACGCTGTGGCCCCCCCTACTGGTCCGGGCTGGGGTGGGGTGGGTGTGGACCGCTCCACGAGCACACCCGCTCTCCTCCCTGGCTGGGGGGCGGGCCCCGCACGCACCCATGACCCGAAGCTCGGTGCCACAGCCGCGCTCTGTCCTCGGGGGACTCTGCGAGCACTCCTGCTTGCAGAAGTAGATGCCGTTGTCCGGAAACTGGACGTCTTGGATGATGAGCGTGGCCTCGGTGCTGTTGTGGGTCTGGAGGATGCGGCCCTTTTCGGGGAGAAATAGCTTGGCCTCCGAGTCCGTCTCCTGCTTCCGGAGCCAGCTCACATTGCCGGAGTCCCCCAGGTGGCACTTGATTTCCACCATGGAGCCCCGTTTCTTGGCCACGAAACGTGGGTGCTGCCAGATCCGGGAACACGAGCCTCCTGTGGGCGCCAAGGCTGGGATTAAAATCCCGCTCCTTCTTCTTGACCGTCGGCCCGAACTCAGGCCCTCAGCCGTGGGCCCCCGTCCTGGGCAGCACTGACCCCCGGCTCAGCCCCCTTGTCTGTCCTTGCTTCTCGGGATGTGGGTCAGACATGAGGCAGAGGTGTGGGAGAGCCAGAGCCACGTGAGAAGCCACAGGCCAAGCCGCCGGACCCCGCCCCTTCCTGATGGCCCACACTTCCCGCCTGATTTTCCTTAAGAAGGGCCTGGAACCTTCTGATTCCTTTCCACGTCCATTACAGTAGCCCGATGCCGGCCTCACCCCATGAGGCCAGAAGGCCCATAGCACAGCCTCCGGCCTGGCCTGGTGCTCTCACCTCTCCCTGCCCTGGGCTACCCACACCAGCCCAAAATCCTCAGGGGCACCCCGCAAATCCTTAGCCTGGCAGTCAAGGCCTCCCACATCAATCCCCTGGCCGTCTCTCCTCCATCACCTCCCTCCCCCCTTCCGTGTGGACCTGCTCCTCTTTTTATTCCTAAGCCTTCTTTCTTCAGTTTGCCATGATGTCCCCGCCCACCTGCTCCAAGAAGCCTCCCTCCTGCCTGGTTCCCAGTCAGTGGTCCCTTAGGAACCCCTGCGACCTGTCGGGGTCCCTGAGGTTACGGTCTCCTGCCGGGGCTAAGCCCAACTCCCCAGCCAGGGAGAACGGGCCTGAGTCCTCAGTGGGGTTCCCACTGGCCCCCACTCCAGCCCTGGGCTTGGCGCTGCCCCAGATCGCTGGGACTGGAGCACTGATGTTTAATGAGGATGACAGTGGAGGAGGGGGGACTGGAGGTACTTCAGAGCCAGGTCTTACAGAGGGAGGCCGACCCTAAGGAGGCCTGGGGATGGGAGTTCTGGGTGGGGAGACCCAGGGGGCACAAGGGCACAAGGACAACCATGAGACAGCACACAGGACAGTGACCGGCTTTGGACACAGACATACTTGTCCCCAGAATGGGCGGGGGAAGTTGCTGACCTTTGGGATCCCGGTAGAGCGCCTCTGTTTTGGCCTCCAGCACCGTCTCACCTGCTGGGTGGGAGGAAGTGGGCGGGCCGGTCACTGGGACTTGGTTGTCCCACCCCTGCGTTCCCAGACCCACTTCCTCCCCGCCCAGGACATCAGCATCAAGACCCCTCAACTCTCCCCCAGCCCTGCTCTGGAGAGACTAGAGCGGGGTGGGGTCACCAGAAGATCCGACTCCCAGCCCCCCTTCTGCCCTTGACCTTGAGCTGTGCCTGGATGAGACGGGAGGGAAGTTACAGCTGGAGGGCTCCACCGCCTTCCAGACCAGGGCACCGCTTCTGGAACATGCTTGTCCCAGGTCTGCTTGGGGGCAGCTCTCCACTGCCCGCCCCCCACGCAGTGCCCTCCACGGCCTGGGGGTGAACCACACTCTTCTTTCTCTCTCCTGGGCCTAGGTCTTCTGCGGTCAGAGCCTCAGGCCCAGCTCAGCCCGACACCCTCCGGGCGGGAGAGGGGCTGGGGCCGCGGAGCCCTGAGCCATCAGCATGGCTGATACCCACAGACCTGGTCCCCAGGGCTGTCAGAGGGAGACAGGAGGCAGAAAAGTGTGAGAGACAGAAGGAGGAGGACGAGAGAGCAGGAGACAGAACCAGTGGAAACAGCGGAACCAGCAGGCCTCTCGGCTCGGGCCGTACCTGAAAGGAGCAGCAGCAGAGGCACCAAGCAGCTGCTGAGCCCGGGACACAGCGCCGGCCCCGCCATGCTCACCCCTCCGTCTCCTGCCCCAAGCCCGTGACAGCGGAGGCTCCTGGGGGGAAAACGTGTAACTGCCCAGGCTGCAGCCTGTCTCCTCCCCGCCTCTTCCCCACCAGGCCCCTTCCTGCCATGCAAATTGGGACCCAGGGGAGGCACCAGCTCTCCGGGGACCCTGGGGGAGGGCAGGCTCTTTTGTCAGCTGTGCTGCTAAGGCTCAAGGGTCACCCCAGCTCGGACACTACAGCGGGGTCCGCGGTGGACGCCCCGGGTGGCGGCGGCCTCTGTGTCCCCACCCCATCCCCGTGCCCTGGGGCCCCCTAGCCTCCCACCTCACACTTAGCTGAATACACATGGGTCCTGTGGATGAATGCGAGCGTGGCCTCTCCACCCTGGACCAGCCTACACCCTGTGGGAAGAGGGGCACCCAGGAAGGATGAGGCAGGGGTGCTGGCGGGCAGCTATGGGCCCAGAGCACAGCCTCTTGGCTGGAGTGCAGGTGGCCATGTTGGAGGTTGATGGAGATTTGACCCTGGGGAGGAAAGGAACCACAGTGGTTCTTGAGCAAAAACAGGCCAAAAGTAACAGCCGCTTGGGAGATTTGGTCCAGGACCTGGCGAGAGGGCCCCTCCCTCACTTGGTGGGAGAGTTTTCTGGGAGCTGCCAGAGAAGGTGGACTTAGATGTTGACAGCTTAGAGAAAACCCACCACTCAGCAGTCAGGGGACTCTCAGGGCACTGAAGTGTTATCCACAGCTCCAGGGGTCTCGGGCAGAGGACAGGAGGCTAGTATGGGGGAGTCTTCAGGTTCTGAAACAAAAAGGATCTCTGGCTTTGTCTCGCCAGTCAGCAGAGTGGTGGATGGAACCATAAGTCTAGGAGCTTGTCTAAGTTC
Source organism: Monodon monoceros (assembly GCF_005190385.1). Taxonomy (NCBI): domain Eukaryota; kingdom Metazoa; phylum Chordata; class Mammalia; order Artiodactyla; family Monodontidae; genus Monodon; species Monodon monoceros. Next base: position 22,971,882 of record NW_021703786.1, read on the forward strand.
AACTTTGTGCCCCTGCCCCTGGATCAGACACAACCCTCATCCCTTGGGGGCTCGGGGTGGGGGAGGTGCCCTTGTGCAGTGCACAACCTGCACAGCTGCACATGGCAGGCTTGCATCCCTCAGCCCCACAGCTGAGCCCACTCTTGAATTTTATGTTTTATGGAAGCTTCTTTACTCTCTCTTGGCCCCTCACTCTGTCTTCTTCCAACTGCCAGGAGGGGAAGGAAGATGCAAATCCTGTGTCCTCTGCCTACATATTCTCCTTACCACCTGCCAGTTTTCAAGCTGCCTGTGCTGCTGGCAGGTCTGTTTGGGTTCAGGGAGACATGGACCCACCTCCTAGGCCAGGGTTGGTGGTGAGGAAGACAGAGGTCTGAGTGCTGCCCCCTCAGTCCTGAGCATAAGCCTCACCTGGGATGGTGGGGTCCACCCCCCCACCCCCACCCCCGAGGAGTACGGGCCAGGACTGGAGCTGTGGAAAGCGGGGACAGGAGGGTTAATTTTCCCTCCAAGGAACAGCTCGTTCCTGGCAGTCCCAGATGTTCTTGTTGTTTCCAGATGTTCCAAATGAAAAAAAACAAAACAAAACACATTTCTCTGAAAAGGTGTCAGATGTTCAGTTCACAGAACAAACAGCCCAGGAATATAAACATCACCTGAGGTCAGCTTGGGGACCATGGGCCCCTGGTGGGGGAGGTTCGAGACTCCCCCAGAGGAATGGGGGAAAATCCAGGGGTCTCTTCCTTTAGCAAAGTACCCCCTGGTGATGGAAGCCTTGGTTAGCTTTGGGGCTAGCGTCCCCCAAAGTTGGGAGGAAGACGGAGAAGGCTTGGGATACACACGTGTGTGTGTGTGCATGTAGCTGCTGACACGGGTGTGCTCCCGGGCTGTGTGGTGTGGGACTGCTCAGGAGCTGGTCCTGCGGCCCAGGGTGACTCTAGGGGGCATGGAGGTTGGGGGCGCAGTAGGTGTCCTCCAAGCACACACCCATCTGCCTCTCCCGTGGGCAGGGATGCAGATGTGTCCTTTGGACTTCATTCCCATTCATGCCAGGAGTGGGTGGGGGCAATGGGGGCCCCACCGCCTGCAGGGTTATTTGTCACAGTTGGGGCCATGCTGTTCCCTCCCCAGTGACAACAGTACTGAGCTCTGTTCGGGGCTTGTGACGCCTTTTCTTTCCTGGAACAGGAGGCCTCGTAAGTCCACTCCTGCCTCTGCCCCCGGCTGCCCTGGGCTGTGCACCCCGACATCAGGCAGCCCTCACCCCACCTTTCCAGGAAGGCAGCATCAAAATAAGAGATGGGGGTGTAGGGAGAAGGGACATGGAGCTTGGGGGTTTGGGGAACAAGAGGACAGGGACCCCCAGTAACCCTGGGAGGGTGGTGGGAGAGGACAGAACCTCAGTTTGGAAAGAAGGGCTCTGACCTCTGCCCCTCCCCCCAGCCCTCGCCTACCGACTCTACTTGGCTTGTTGTTACCAGGGGAGACCTGCAGGCTCAGAAGGATTCGGATGTGAATCCTGACCCTGCAGGAGACCGGGAAGCCGCCTCAAGTCACCTGGGGCTTCTCAATGAAGGGTGGTCCTGCCCCACAAATGCTCCAGGGCCATTGCCAAGGTCAAATGACCAATGGACACCTCTGGCATTCATGGGCCAGGGGGCAGTGAAGACCCTGCCGTGGGAGGGGCAGCCTCCCACACAGCAGAATTTCCTTGTCTCACATGTCAACTGCACCCCTGTTAAGCAACACCCGTGCTTAACCTTTCAGAGACCAAGTTTCCTCATTTAGGTAAAACAGAAATAATTGTAATAATATCTTCTTCGTAGGGCTGTCGTGAGCCTTGAAGGGACTCAGATTCACCCTCAGGCAGGTGGTGCGTAGGACTGATAACTGGGGGAGGGTCTTGATTCCGAAATAGGAACTTTGGTTATCTATGTTTCTCACCCAGGATTTTGTCTTTTTTCTTTTACCATTCAAGGCTCAGGGGAAGGGTGGGTCAGGGCACCCTCAAGCTCTCCTGTCCTTGGGGCCAGAGAGGGACCTGGGCGAGGTTTGGAGAACTTTCATGTGAGAAGGAGCCCCTCTCCCATCTCTGGGAGGGAGGTCAGCACCCTGGTGGGGGGCTCAGGGAGCCCTGCGGGGATAGACCCCTCCCCTGCAGGCAAAGACAACCACACTGTGGGAAGGGGCTCAAGGACATGGCTGAGGGATGTCGGGGTGGCCTGGGGGTTCCCCTCCCCAGCCCCCAAGGGTGCCATGTAACCTCAGGACCCAGGAAAAGGGGATACAGAAATCCTGAAAGGGACTAATACTCACTAGTTTGGAGGAATACAGTCTTGGCTATCAGAAAACAAAATTAAATCTGAAATTACATTTCACCCACTGGGATTGTGGCCTGAGCTCACTACATAACATTACTCTTTGTCGTAGGTCCATGGGACCCTGGGTTTTCTGGGGTCAGGGGTCAGAGGCAGCATCCTGGGGGAATTGTACCTCTGGGGAGAGGGAGGGGCCACACCGTGTACCCATAGGCACCTTAGGGCCTCTGAGGGGCAGAGAAGTTATGGGGGCTTCTGGAGAGGAGGGGCTGGGGACACGGGTCCCAACACCCGTTTCCTGGGTGCTGTCGTGGGCAGGGAGACGCAGTGTGGTGCTGTTAGGGGAGTGAAGGGAGCAGGGCACGACTCGACCTCATCTGGCCTCTGGGATTCCAGCTGTGAGGCTGGAGTCCCAGTCTCCTTCTGGAGGGGGCAGGAGACGGCCAGACGGAGCCAGAGGAGGGAGCTGGGGCTTCCCCAATCCCTGGCAGCTCCCCAAGTCTTCCCCACTTGGCTCAATCCCCACCAGCCCTTCTTGCTGCCCTCAGCTCCCGTCGATGTCCGCACGCAGAAGCACAGAAGGAGAGAGCCCACATGTCAGAGGCACCGGGGAGGTTTATTATAAGAACTGTACAAAGGGGCCTGTCTACTGGCCTGGCTTGGGCCTGTTCCTACCCGGACAAGGTGCAATGGGTGTGGGTCTGCAGGGGAGGAGGCTGCAGGCAGGGGGAGGCCTGGACCCCGCTCAGCCACGCCGGCTCTGCAATCTGCACACGGTCCCGTGGAGAGTTCAGTCCAGCAGGGGCCGAGGCTCTTGGGGCCTCACTAGTCAGAGCCCCAACGAGGAGGGAAAGGCAGTGGGCGGAGTGCTGGTCAGAGAGGAGGCTGACCCCTACAGGATGAACTTCTGAAGAAAGAGCCAGAACTGCTGCAGGAAGAGATGGAAGGAGCAGGGGCCTCATTCCAGAGAGGACCCAGGCGGGGCCGGGGAGCGGGGCTGGGCGGTGGGTGTGAGGAAGAGAAGTGGAAGAGGGCAGAAGAGTGGACTCACGGGGCTGAGAGAGAGGGATGCCCAGGCAGGGTGGTGAGGGGGCCGGCGAGCGCGGCAGACGGAAGGGAAGGCTCCGGCCTCCGGGCGAGCACAGACGTAAACACACACGCACACACGGACACACGCACACGCGTGCACGCACACACATGCACACACGCACACTCACACAGAGGTTGTTTTGGAGGTTTTGCTGCTTCCTGAGTTTTAATCAAACTGTTCGCGAGAAACAAGAAAAAGAAGAGGAACTAAGGGCAACGGGGGACTCGATGTGCAAACCTTACCACCTGTGTTCACACACACATACACACAGCACAGGGACACTCACACAGACAGGCCTACAGAGAAGACACACACACACACACACACACACCAGCCAGACACTGCGGGGCACACTGACACACATGTACACAAATATACCCATACACACATGTGTATGCAGGCTCTGAGGGACACGGTGGTTCACACACACACACACACACACACAGAGCTATACACAGAGGTATAACGCTGGCACACAGGCACACACACACCGATGAGCAAATCCAGTGACCCCTAAGCCTGCGTCTCACCCCCTCCTCCGAGCTCAGCCTCTGTCTGTTCTCGGCAGCTGGCGGAGGACCGGCACCGCCATGCCCAGGCCAGCAGTGCCAGCAGAAGTGCCGCCTGGCTTTCCGGACGGCAGGAAGTTGCAAGGTTGGGTCTGAGCCAGGTGAGCAGTGCCTGCCCCAGTGTGGAAATCTCGAACGTGGGCTCAGCTAGAACATTCTTAGGATCACTTTGAGGCGGGGAAAAGGATGAGGTGTGGTGGAGGATGGGGAGGAAACCTCTGGGGTTGGGGCGGCTGCCAGGAGCCCCAGTGGTGCCGATGCAGGAGGGAGGGAAGGGGGGAGGGAAGGGAACCTTCTTCCTGAGCACCAGGGTCCCCGACACCACCCGAGATCTGGGTGCTCCGGCCAAGAAAGCCCCCAGTGCAGCGATATGCTGGTGGGATCCAACCTGTGCTACCCATCCGTGCTTTCCAGAAAAAGACGATTCCCAAATGGAATCCTCCCTTCTGCTCTTCTCCCAGGGGCCAGCCAGGAAGCCAGGGGCCTGGGCAATGGACAAATCTGGAAAAGGTGTCAGGGGTCACACCGGCCCAATGAGTCAGGATCCAGTGGCCCATCAGGTTTGTGGAGCCATTTCTGGACCAGTGATGCTTTCCTTTTCCAGAGAATTCCTAAGCTGGCAGGGTGATGCTGCACCCAGAGTCAGGGGAGGGCTGGCGGGCCCTGGGGTCAGGCGTCTGCTCTCACTGAAGTTAAGACTTCCTTGTCCTGGAGGGAGCTGGGGGGGCCTGAGCCACTTCCTGGGGAGAGGTCAGTGGCCCTTAAGACTCTGGTGGCAGGAGGGCGGCCAATCCTTCCATCACAGGCCGGCTCCTCCCCAAGAGGGGAGCAGAGATTCTGATGTTCCAACCTCCCCCGGGGCCATGAGGAGGGCAGCAGGGCCCCCGAGGAGGTGAGAGCAACTTGAAGGTGAAATCACGGAGGCAGCAGCCTCGGGCTCAGAGTGGAGACTTCAGGTACAATTCCCGTTTGCCATGGCCTGGGTGACAGCCCAGCACGGCCAAATCCTGTCCCCGACAGGGAGCTGGATCAGTCCCAGACGCAAAGCCCTAGCTCCCTCAGGGGCAGGCGCCACGGGGGAGCTTTGGGGCTGTGCCACCTCACAGCCACCTGCTAGACAAGAGACTCTTTGACCCCTGGGCGCACCGTCTGCCCCGGGGGTGGGGCGGGAGGGAGGGCTGTGTCTGTGGGTCTGATGGACAGGAGCCCCAGGGCAGGTCTGGGGTCCCATGTCGAGCCCCTCCACTCCCCCTTGCTCTGCAAACCGCCGTTCCCGTTCTCAGGGCCATACATCTTGCTCATGGTGTCAGCAATCAGCCCCTCCTTCTCGGGTGCTGCGTCCCCGCTGCTGTCCTGACTGTGGCGGTACATGTAGGAAGCCTGCTTCACGGAGCGCTGCAGCAGGTGCCGGCGGTAGGCCCTCTGGATCTTGACGGCGCACACTTCCTCGTGCTTCCTCTTGAGGGTGGTTGTGATGGGCTCGTAGGAGACCTTGGATGGGTTGGCAGCCATGAACTTCTCCTCCATGGTCTCCTTGAGGGCATCCATCTCCCCAGAGTCTCCCAGGACCTCTTTGGTCAGGGCAAAGAGGATGTCCAGGCAGTGGATCTTGTCCCCTGGCACCATGGGCAGGTCCAGTGTGATGAGCTTGATCTTGTTGGGCTTGGCGAGCCTCAGCGGCTCCTGCAGGGTGTCCACGAAGTCGGAGAGGCGGCTGTAGTCGATGAACTGCGTGGCGTCGGGGTCAAACTTCTCCCACGTCTCGTAGAACATCTCGAAGTCATCCTCCCCGAGAGGCTCGCTGCTCTCCTCCGTGGCCACGTTGAAGTTCTCCAGGATGATGGCGATGTACATGTTGACCACGATGAGGAAGGAGATGATGATGTAGCTGCAGAAGAAGCAGATGCCGATGGAGGGGTTGCCGCAGTCGCCCCTGACACTGGTGCCCGGGTTCTCCAGCGTGGGGTCGCAGTCGGGGGGCCCGCTGTTGAGGATGGGGCTGAGAAGCCCGTCCCAGCCGGCTGACGTGCTGATCTCGAAGAGGCAAATGATACTGTTGCCGAAGGTCTCGAAGTTAAACATGTCGTCGATGCCCGACTCCTTCTTGACGTAAGCGAAGTTGGACATGCCGAAGATGGAGTAGATGAACATGACCAGGAAGAGGAGGAGGCCGATGTTGAAGAGGGCGGGCAGTGACATCATGAGAGCAAAGAGCAGCGTCCTGATGCCCTTGGCCCCTCGGATCAGCCGTAGGACGCGCCCGATCCGCGCCAGGCGGATGACACGGAACAGCGTGGGTGACACGAAGTATTTCTGGATCAGGTCAGAGAGTGCGAGGCCTGCAGGGAGGATGCGGTGAGGACTGCTTTCCCCCTCAGGGTGGGCGGCTGGGTCGGGGAGCAGGGGGCATGCGCGGCTCAGGGGGGCCCAGCCCGCTGGGCTCTTCCCCAGAAAGGAGCAGTAGAAGCTCACCGCTCGGAGCGCAGCCCGAATGGCCTGACCCATTAGGCTCTCCCAGGGGTCTTGGGGCCTGGACTCCATCTTTGCCCTGACACAGCTGCATGGAGGTGGGACGTGTCAAAGCGAATGGTGGTAGGCCTATCGCTAAGGCTGTTTGCAGATGCCATGGATGAGAGGGCGGGGGAGGACAGCTCTGGGTGTGTGACTTCAGGCATGTCACCTAATTGGTTTGTGACTCAGTTTCCTCGCCTGTAAAATGGAGGTGACAACAGTACCAGCCTCAGGCCATTTGCTGGGAACAATAGGTGAGCTAATGCCTGTGACGTGCGTAGCACAGTGTCAGGCAAATAGTATATGATTGATAAACGCTAGCTAGTTACTATCACAATGACACACAGCTCTCCTGTGTGAAGGACACTGGAACCCTCTTATGTTCTTCTCGAAGCACACGGGCACCACTGGACAAGTAAATGTTTCTCAGGTGTGGTCATGCATGTGAAGGCGACAGGTTGCCTGGGAGCCCACTGTACGTGCTTTTGCGCATTAAGTGTAGACACCAGGTGCGCACGCGTGTGTGTATGTGTGAGTGTGAGTGTGAGCACGGCAGGTGCGTGAGCAGGTCTGTGTGTGGACACGAGGATGGGAGCGCCCGGCCTCCCTGAATGACTCAGACCAGCCCGGCCCTGCTCACCCACAATGGACAGGATGACGACCACAAAGTCGAAGATGTTCCAGCCGACGGTGAAGTAGTACTGGCGCAGGGCCAACAACTTGAGCGCGCACTCGCCAGTGAAGATGATGACGAAGACTGTGTTGGCGCTGTAGAGGACGTCCACCTTGAGCTGGCTCTGGTCATCCGTCTCCACCATCATGGTGACCATGTTGAGGCAGATGAGGGTCATAATCGTGATGTCGAACGCCTGCTGCGTCACCAAGTCGTACACCGTGCCCTGGATCTTGTTCTGCAGCAGGGATGCGAGCGCGGGATGCACGCCGAGGGGTGTGGGGGGCAGTGGTCAGGGCAGGACGTGGACCGGCAGAAGATGCAGGAGGACATGACAGCATGACAGGGAGAGAGACAGACAGAGAGGAGGTGTCAGGTCTTGTGGCAGAGTCGGCCAGGGCGGGGGCGGCGAGACCCTCCCATCAGAACAGGCCAATCTGTGGGGTCCGCGGGCATCTTTCCTCACTCTGGGACCTTTCCTCCCGTCAAGGTCCCCCAGCAGCCCCTCATCCTTCTCCTGAAGTCATTGCTCACTGGGGGGCTTTCTGGACATCCTCTTCCTCCCCGTTCCAGGGGCCCTTGCCCCAGAGGCCACCAGCTGAAGAGCTGACTGGACACTGGGGAGCTGAGCAGGCCCAGGCAAAGGGTAAACCAATGACCGGAGTTCATCAGGCAGCTGCTGGCGCCCCTCCCGGCAGGTGGACCCAGCCTCATGCCAGGGACATAGCCTGGTGGGCAGAGCGCAGGCTGCATTTTGCCCCCTGCCCGCCGTGGCCCCCTTAGGCAGGAGCCTCATACAGGCTGCAGGGGGAGGGGCCCGGAAGGCTGGTACCTGGGGCCGGGGAATTGGCTTCTGAGGCTTCTTGGAGCCAAGCTTCTTCATGGCGTTATAGTATTTCTTCTGTTCCTCCGTCATGAAGAGGTCTTTCCCTCCAAAGTATAGTGGGATGGGGCCCGTGAGGTTGCGGTGGGGGGTGTCCTCCTTCTCACTTTCCAGGACCTCCCCCTTCTCACCTTCTCAGGCATCACCCTTAAAGCCACCCGCACCCCAGCAGGGGAGCCGGTGGGACCTGCCTGGAGCAGCCAGAGATGGGGGTCGAGGGAGGCAGGGGAAGGGGGACTCAGGGGCCCAGAGAAGGGAGGGGAGGGGACTGGGCGACCGACAGAGGCAAGGGGTCAGCGCAGCCTCACTGCCCGCTTTGCGCCACCTTCCATCAATATCTCGTTGGGTCCTCAGAATGAGCCGGCATGGCAGGCGGCACGAACCTCATTCTGTACATAAGGAAACCAAGGTTCGAGGTGGCCACATCTCACTTGTCCAAGGTCGTCTGGTGGGATGTGAACCCAGCCTTGCTGAATCATGCCGCCAGCCAGCGAGAGCACAGCAGGTGCAGAGGCAGCATTTGTGAACATATGAAGGAAGGAGTGGACGGAGGGAGGGAGGAGGGAGCCCGGGGAGGGGAGGCCCCGGGGAAGGTCGGGCTGGATACTTATCTTCTTCTTCTGCTGGTTGAAGTTGTCGATGATGACGCCAATGAAGAGGTTGAGGGTGAAGAAGGAGCCGAAGATGATGAAGATGACGAAATAGAGGTACATGTAGATGTTCACCTCGTACTGGGGCTGTTCCTCCTTCTGCAGGGGCCACAGGATGGGATGGGCTGGGCTGGGTGGGCTGGGGGCACATGCTGCCTGCTCCCTGTTCCCCATCTCACCGTGGGCCCATCCACCCCCAGGCTGTGGGGTCTCGGGGGCTCCTGAGGAGGCAGCATGGGGTGGGGATGGATCTGAGTCCTCTCCCCTGGCTCACTCACCAGCCATGTCTCGAGGACCCCCACTCACCTCCCGGGAGTCCACGGCTGCATACATGATGTCCATCCAGCCCTTGAAGGTGGCCTGAGAGAGTGTGGTTGGGTGTGAGGGGAGGGGGCTGCCCCCTGCTTCCATCATCCTTGAGTTTCCCTCCCTGCCCCCGCCTGGTCCTCCCCAGAGGCTGCCTGCCCTGAGCTCCCCTGGGGAGGCATCCAATAGAGACCGGAGAGGTATAGACACTACCTCTGGGTCCCACAGCCCTAGAAGCAGGGTGGGCGGCCCCCTAACAAGGAGCGGCAGGGCGCTCAGGTACAATGAGAATGCGGGGGCACCTCCATCCCAGCCTTGGGCAGGGGCAGCGGGTCACACTCACCACCTGCAGGAGGGAGAGGTAGCCCAGACCCACGTTGTCGTAGTTGACCTTGACGTTGAGCCAGCGGACCTGGCCCGTGTGCATCAGGCTCTCGCACTCGGACTTGTTGTTGACCTCGGAGATGGCGAACCTCCCGGAGGTGGTGGTGTTCACGCAGTAGTAGAACTTGCCGGCAAACAGGTTGACGCCCATGATGCTGAAGATGAGCCAGAAGATCAGGCAGACGAGCAGCACATTCATGATGGAGGGGATGGCGCCCAGGAGGGCATTCACCACCACCTGGGGGCCAGGGAGGGGGTCACTTCCAGATCCTCTCCCAGGCAGGCGGGGACACCCAGTCTCTTCTGGGAGAGGGTTCCCACCCACAGTAACCAGGGGACCAGGCACAGTTGGGCCTTGTTGCGCAGGGAAGGCTTCCTGGAGGAGGGCCCATCTGAGCCAGGCCTGGGGGAGAAGTCTGCTGGGCTTTACTTGGGGGCGGGGGGATGGTAAGCAAGGAGTAGGGGTAGTGGGTTGCCGGCCTGGTGGCTGAAGAGGGCTCTCCGCTTGGCTGGAGCCATCAGCCCAGAGTGGAGGCTGGGCTTCTCTGGAAGCAGCCCGGCCACGGGTCACCGGGCAGGAGACAAACACTCTTTCCTTGGCCCCCATAGGAAACTCAGTCCCCGTGACCTGTTCCCCTGCTCATCTTCTCACAGGATTAGAGACACAGACCCAGAAAAGAAGCCAACAGAGTCTTTGAAGCAGCAGGACCCTTGGGAATGGCCTCCTGTGCAGTACCAGCGGTGGCCACCCTCATTATTTCAGGCTGAACTGAATCTGAGAACTATCTGTTTTCAGGGAGAAACCGTTCCATGACCTCCAGACAAAGTGGGTGGCGCAAGCCCGGTGATGCCCAGGGGAGCTCTACTCCTGGCTGGGGCACCAACCAGCTGCCAGGTCACTTTCTCTCTGGTGGGGAGGGGTCCCGGCTCCAGGGGTGGGACGGCCCAGTGCTGGCTGGCCTCTTGCATGACCAGGAGGGAGCCACCAGGCTCTGTGCACTGCTGACCTGCAACCAGCTGCTTCATGGAAGTTCGTCCCTCTAGCGTGGGTTTTGCTCCTAACAGACACCCCAACCCCCCACCCCCGCCCCTTGCCTGGGGAAGTCCCATTGGTCTTGCCCAAACCCTGTATTTACCTGTCACTTCCGCCCTCAAGGGCCTGAGGGAAGGGTGGGCAGGCTTGGAGTCCTGGGGGGCCCCAGTCTGAGGCTGGGGAGGGACACCTATAAACCCACAGACCTGCTTTCCTTCCTCTCCTCCTGCCTCGGTGCCCTCAGGCCCCTCCTGGGAGCTGCTACAGCCTCTGCTGCCCCCAGTGGTGGAAGAGATGAGCGAAGGAGGGGGCTGAGGGCGGGAATGGGCACTTGGGCTGGTGTGGGAGGATGCCTGGGGACCTCCAGACCTGGACCCCTGGTGGTGGCCGGAGTACAGACACCCGCAGCCCCCTTCCAAGCTGTGGCTGCTCCCCCAGTCCTTAGCCCTACTCAGAGTCCCCCTCAGCACCCACCCTCATGCCCTGGAATCTAGACAGTGCCCTCAGGGGACGCAGAGCCCTGAGTGTCCGCAGGGATTTGATGGGTCCCAGCTCCGAGTAGCCCAGCCAGTTGGCCACCAGGCTGATGATGGAGACCTGTAATGGGAGGGGAGGGTGGTCAGGGAGAGCAGGGCCTCAGCCACAAGGACCGCCTGGGATCTGACTGCGGGGCCGGGGGTGGGGCAGACTCACATCCACGATGAGGAAGTCGAGCCAGCACCAGGCGTTGGTGAAGTACACCTTGAAGCCATAGGCCACCCACTTGAGCAGCATCTCCATGATGAAGACGTAGGTGAAGACCTTGTCTGCGTATTCCAGGATGGTCCGGATGACTCGCCGCTGCTCGATGTAGATGTCCTCGAAGGCCTGGGGGCACCAGCAGGGCGGGGTGGTCAGGGCCCAAAGGAGGCCAGGGCAGCAGCCACGTCCCTACCTGCCTAAGGCTGCTGGTTCCCAGGGTTCTGGCACCGGGGCCAGGCGGGGGCAGACTCCCCGTGCCCATCATGCGGGTGAGCCAGTGAGTTCCCGGTGGGGAGAAGCCCCTCAGCTCCCCTTCCCCAGGCCTAATAATAGTAACCCTCACTGGTCTGTCAGGGGGGTTCACTTGACACATCCCGCCCTCCCAACCCCCAGTTCCCAAGGCCTTCCCCACCTGATCCCCGGCTGGGACCTGTCAGCTAAGTATGCACAGGGATTCAGAGCCCATCTGTCTCTTTAAGAAAATTAACACAGTCTATAACACATCCTGGAAGCACTGGTGAGTTCTTTAGGATTCTCTGGGTTCGGGGCTGCCCAGGTCTGGCCCCTGCCTCTGCCCAGTGCCCGGTCCCCAGGGCAGCGCCTACCAAGGCTCCACTGCTGAGCAGGATCATGAAGACGATGAAGGTCTCAAACCAGTTGTGCTCAACGATCTTGAAGCAGCCCCTGCGCAGGGTCCACCACATCTTCCCTCGGCCCTGGGAGATGTCCACGTAGAGGCAGGGAAAGCGCTGCACACAGGCTGGGGAGGGACGGCGGCAGGGGCACCGGTCACGGGCCTGGGGGCCACCTTAGGAGGCACAGTCCCGCCACCTTCCCAGGATCCGCCCCCACCCCCTACACACACACAACCGCATGCAGAGACATTCCAGAGCACAGGGGTGCAGGCAGCCAGCACAGGTTGTACAGCCGTCAGGCTGTCCCCATCCTCCCCCACCTCGCCCAGGCAGCCTTCACTCTGCCACAGCCCAGGCCCTCCGGGCAAAAATGTTCCCGAGGGGCGAGGCAGGCCTCTCTCTGGCGGACGAAGCTGAGGAGGACAGTCTTAGAGCAGCCACAGCTGAGCGCCTGCTTCGTGCGGTGCCGGCCACACTCGGGGCTCCGTGGGGATTCTGCACAGCAGCCCTCGGGCTGATGCTACTGTCACCTACCGTCGACACTGCAGGGGTCAGAGGCTCAGGGACTGGGAGGCATCCCCAGCTCTGACACCCCTTCCCAGCATTCTATTCTCCTGGGGTGCCGCAGGGCAGGGCAGGAGAGCATCAGAGGAAGAAGGCCCTGCCTGCTTTTGGTGATGCGTGTGTCCCCGAGATGTCCCCAAGGGGGCAATGGGCTGGGGCTGCTGCCGGCCTCGGGCCCCTTACGGGGTCTGCCGGGCTGGGGGAGGCACCCAGGAGAGGTGGGGTCACACACGCGGGCTGGCCCTCACCCTCGGTGAAGCACTCCTCAGGCTGCTCCCCCTCAGGGCTCTCCTCGGCCTGTTCCTCAGGGTCCTCCTCGGGGGGCTTGTAGTCGGCAGTGCTGCAGACGGAGGAGTTCCCGTCGAGGGGCTGCAGCGGCTTCTGCAGAGGCCACAGGGTCACGTGACCCCGGGCCCTCCCACAAGGTGGGGCCGGGGAGGTCAAGATGGGAGACCAGAAGGGAGAAGGGAAAGAGAGGGTGGAGCAGACTCATTCATTCATTCATTCATTCAGCCCTGGATTATGCAGCCACCACTGGGGCCTATGCAGAAGAACGACAGGCCTTGGTCCTGCCCTTGGAGTGGGACAGGGATGAGGCCTGGGGAAGGAAGGGGATGAGCATGGAGCAAAGTCCGAGCCTTCCTATCCTCAGGGTCTGTTTGGCTGAGAAATCCAAAAAGGATGGAAATTTTTCTGCAGCCAAAGCTCCAGCCTGGGGCCAAGGGAACCTAACTGGGAGTGGGTCGGGTGGGACGGCTGGTGCTCCAGCCTGGCCAGGCCTCTCCCACCTCCTCCCGGTGCTGCATCTAGGCCGGCCTCCTGCCCCCAGCCTCCACTCCTCAAGGGGCCCCCTTCATGGCTGGGGGTGAGGCCCCTGAAGAGGAAGATGGAGAGGGTAACCTGGAGGGGCAGGGGGCGGCTGTCAGGACAGTGGCCAGAAAACCAGGGAGGGCCTTGTGCCCAGTCGACAGAAAGGGAAACCGAGGCACCGGGCGTTAGGTTGGGCACGACACCCAATGAGCCACTTGCCCTGCCCGTGCACCCCAACTCTCACAGCCCCCCGGGAGCCGTACTTGTTTCCCCGTGAGAGTCCCCAGAGCCTTGGCCCCGGCTGCTGTCCAGCCCTCCTCCACCCGCTCTCCTCATAGCGAAGTTACTGCCACATTTCCCTGGGTATTTATAGCTTGGCAGGCGCTCAGCTCCCTGGTAAGTCAGTGTGCCACGTATTTGGGGGAAACAAGGAGTCAAGAGCTTTCAGGGCAAAGTTTATTCAGGCTCCGGTGCCAGCGGGGCCCTCGCCGATAGGGTTGGGACGGGCAGGGGGCCCCGCCCGAGCTGCAGGGTGGGCGAGGGGGCTCAGCCTGAGCTTCTGGGGGCGACCACCAGGGCCTCCCCCACCCTCGCAGGGGAGGGGAACCTCAACCCAGCAGCAGGCCCCCTGCATGGGGGAGAGGGGGGGTAGTGGCTCCAGCTCCCGGCTCTCTGTTCCCCTTGAACCCAACCCTACTGGGCCCCTGACCCCTCTCCTCAGCCCAGACCTGGCACTTTGGCCCACACTCGGAGGTTGGGACCAGCCCTCCAGGTGGGGTCTAAACAGAAACAGATGATAATGGCAAGGACTTGGCAGGAGCTTCAAACCCAGAGGGGGTTTAAGAGAGGCCTCTTGGATTCCGGCCCTGGAGCTAGGGTGCCTCAGGTGAGAACATGCTGTCTCAGAGCGCCACCTGCTGGGGAGAGGGGACCCAGGTGGAGTTGTGGGGCAGGGGTGAAGGGAATGGCCTAGGGTATTAGGACAGGCAGGGCATGCCATAATAATTGTATTAATAGTAATAACAGTCACCGTTCACAGAGAGCTGACTGTGCTTTGCACACAGCATCTCATCTAATGCTCACAGTAATACCACAAGGTAGGTACCATTACCCCATTTTATAGATGGAGAAACTGAGGCTTGGAGAGGATTTGTGCCATGTTCAGGGTCACACAAAAATGTAGAGTCATGTCTGTCTGACTCCCGATCCCTCGATCCAGGCTCTGCGACAGGCTCACCTTGCCATCCTCAGGCTCCGAGAAGGTGTCCGTTTCCTCCTCTGTGGGCATCTCCAGGTCAGACTCCTCGGAGGCGATGGGCACGTGGATGGTCAGGTACGGGTTGTTGATGAAGTTGAGGTGGTCCAGCTCAATGCTGGGGGGAGGGCCGTCAGCCAGGCCCATGTGGTTCAGGATATGATTGTCCTTCTTGAGGTCCTTGTTTTCATCCTCCTCGGGCGGTAGCTCCTTCTTCTCATCTTCTGAGACACTTTCCCCAGCCTCGCCGGCCTCGCCAGCCTCCCCAGTCCCCCCGAGGCTGAGCATGACAACCTTGGGGCTCAGGATCTTGCCATGCAGCAGCCCCACGAGGAAGGCTTTGGCGAAGCCGACACCCCACTTGATGCGCGTGATGGCGATCTGCAGGTTGTTCATCTCGCCATCCTCGTCCGAGGCCGCCAGGCTGTCGGCGCTGAAGGAGCTGAGCAGCAGGGCCAAGAAGAGGTTCAGGACCTGGGAAGCAGGGGGTGGGGGGAGCCTGAGCTCAGCCTCTAGGCCCCTGAGGGTGCCACCTTCAGCCAGCACGAGGGGCCTCGGGTCTCCAGATCAGACCCACCTCATGGTGGGCTGTTAAGAGGACGTCACCTTACGGAACCCTCACAACTGCTTGTGAAGGTGAGAAGTGCTACTGTCACGCCCCCTTTACAGATAGGGAAACTGAGTCTTACGCACATGATAGGACTCTGCTGACCAAGGCAGAGGCAGGTTTCGGGGAGGCCCACTGAGTGACAGGGACTCTTTCTATGACTCTGTCCTCCACCTCCACTGCCAGGGGATGTGGAACAAAAAACAGGACTCATGTCTCCAAGCTTCCAGGACTTCTTGGTAGGCTGAATCTTTTGAGCCTTCTTCTCTTGTCTGGTAAATGGGACTTTTTTTTTTTTTTTTTTGCGGTACGCGGGCCTCTCACTGTTGTGGCCTCTCCCGTTGCGGAGCACAGGCTCCGGACGCGCAGGCTCAGCGGCCGTGGCTCACGGGCCCAGCCGCTCCGCGGCATGTGGGATCTTCCCGGACCGGGGCATGAACCTGTGTCCCCTGCATCGGCAGGCGGACTCTCAACCACTGCGCCACCAGGGAAGCCCTAATTGGGACTTTTAATAGACCCTGTGCTCCCGATACCCAGATGCATGTCCCCTGTTGCTGTAGAAGGGGCATCTCACCTACCACTGCTCACTGCCTTTTCTTCCTTTGGGGTTCCCTGCTCCACCTGGTTCTCTTCTCTTAGCCCCACTGAAAGGGACTTCAGAGGCTACTGGTCTGCCCCCGTCAACTTTATTTTCCAGTGGACAGACATTTACTGAGCCCCTCCCACTGTGTGTAGAAGCAAGAGGTCTCAGTTTGCCCTCCGCCTAGAGACAGACATTTGATCAGACAAATACAATGCAGTGGGTATGCACAAAGCAGAGACTGGGGTGCACGGGTTTTGAAACCACGCTGCTTGGCTTTGAACCCCAGTTTACTAGCCATGTGTCCTGAGGCAAGTCCTGTCACTGCTCTGGGCCTCAGTTTCCTCATCTGTACAATGGCGATGGTTCCAATACCTACCTCCTCCCATTGGTGCGAGGATTAAAAGGTCAATACAAGTAGAGCACACAGTAGGCACTCAAAACTTGTTGGCTGTTATGTGTGTGATAATAGAAGACTCTGCAAGGTACAGGGAGGAGTGTGATTAACTCTGAGGCCAGCTAAGCATTTTATGACTGAGGAAACTGAGTCCCAGAGAGGTGGAGTGACTTGCCTGAGGACAAACAGCACAGTCAGAACTAGAACCCCGGTTTCCAATCATTGTACAACTTCAGAGGACATCATTTATTTGGACTACAGTGTGAATGGATACCCCAGAGGCTACACAATGCAGTGGCCCTGACTTCCACCAGCTTACTCCCACCCCAGGGCAGTGAGGAGGAAGGTACAGCCTGGCTGGGGTGGGGGTCCTGTCTCCTGTCAGCCAGAGGCAGGTATTACTCTGGGGGTCTCAGGGTGGGGCTGTATGAGTGGACATGTGGAAGTAGGGCCAACTGTACTACACCATTTTCTACAGGACTTGAGTATCCTCAGATTTTGGAATCTGCAGGGTGTCCTGGAACCGATCCCCTGAGATACCAAGGGAGGACTGTAATGTGAATCTCCCACCCTTGGCCATCTTCTCCATGCATCTCACTGACTGGCCTTCACCAGTGTCCTCCAAAGTCTTTTTGTCATTGTCTTAACTATCATGTTGACATAATATCTTTAAAATATAGGGGCTTCCCTGGTGGCGCAGTGGTTGGGAGTCCGCCTGCCGATGCAGGGGCGCGGGTTCGTGCCCCGGTCCGGGAAGATCCCACATGCCGCAGAGCGGCTGGGCCCGTGGGCCGTGGCTGCTGGGCCTGCGTGTCTGGAGCCTGTGCTCTGCAACGGGAGAGGCCACAGCGGTGAGATGCCCGCGTACGGCAAAAAAAAAAAAAATATATATATATATATATATATATATATACACACATCCCTGGTGGCGCTAGTGGTTAAGAATCTGCCTGTCAATGCAGGGGACACGGTTTCAAGCCCTGGCCTGGGAAGATCCCACATGCCGTGAAGCAACTAAACCCGTGCGCCACAACTACCGAGCCTGCGCTCTAGAGCCCACGAGCCACAACTACCAAAGCCCATGTGCCTAGAGCCCGTGCTCCACAAAAAGAGAAGTCACTGCAATGAGAAGCCCACGCACCGCAATGAAGAGTAGCTCCCGCTCGCCGCAACCAGAGAAAGCCTGCACACAGCAACCAAGACCCAATGCAGCCAAAAATAAAAATAAATAAAAATTTTTTTAAATGTGGTCTTAAAAAAATATATATATATATATATATATATATATATAGTATATTGTATATCTTCTCTCTGGGAGAATGTGCTGGGGGTATTTGTCTCCACTGCCATGCCTTCTAGCTACTTTTCTGCCTTTGCCCCCCACCCAAATTTACTGGTTTTTCTTTCCCTCTTTGGCGGGAGGTGTCCAGTTGCCAGAAGCATATCTGAGATGGGAATTAGCTGCTCTCTGGGTCAGCAGGGTTTGCACACGGCTCCTGCCTGGGACAGAAATAGCTACCTCAGGCAAGGCATGGGGGGTGGGTTGGAGGGAAGGGGGACTGACAGCAAGTTCCCCTGGGGGGCTCTGAGGGGGGGTTCCCCATGCCCTGGTCATTTCCTCTTCTTCACAGTAGCCCCGAGGAAGTGCCTGAGTGCCATGGACGCAGGGGACCTGGGTCCCCACACACCCTGGTGGGGTGCTCCGGTGCCCTCTGGCAGACACTTGCTTCCATGAGGCCTGGGAGGGTGGTGGGCAGGGACAGTGCCAAAGGAGCTGGCAGTGCCGCCCCCCTTGGTCCCTCTGCTTCCTCTGAGCAAAGTGGGAGAGCCACAGAGCTGGGCCGGAGAAGGGCATCAGGGTGGGTAGGTGTGTGTGTCTGTGTGTGTGTGCACGCGTGTGCATGTGTGTGTGATGGGAGGGTGCGGGTGGCACACACACAGAGGCAGTGCATTGCAGTGGTTCCAGACTCTGGGGCAAGACTGCTTGGGTTCAAATCCTGCACAGGTTACTAATCAACCTCCCTGAGACTTTGCTCGATAAAACAGCATGGCCCTCATAGGGGGTGGTGAGCATTAAGAGATCAATACCAGGAAAGTGCTCAG
This sequence comes from Monodon monoceros, assembly GCF_005190385.1. NCBI lineage: Eukaryota > Metazoa > Chordata > Mammalia > Artiodactyla > Monodontidae > Monodon > Monodon monoceros. Next base: position 22,989,991 of record NW_021703786.1, read on the forward strand.
AATGCTGAAGAAACATGAGTAGCCGTCAAGCTGTCATCGCTGGTACTGCTGACGCTAACCTCATCATTGGTACCATTGCTGCTGGTATTGACGCTATTGCTATTGGAGTTACACAGACCCAGGTTCTAGTCCAGGCTCCGTTTCACACTAGCTGTGTGGTTCTGGGCTGTGCCTCCTGGATGCACAGAGCCAACATTACCTGCCGTGCAGGGTCGTCAAGAGCATTAGGGATAATACACGTAAAGCCCCTGGCACAGGAACCGGCACGTGGCAGAGCCCAACACCAGGAGTGTGATGCTGGTTGGTGATAGGTACTGTATCCGCCACTGCTCCCCCGACGCCTGTAACATTTGGACTCCCCTGGCCTCTTGGGCCAAGTGCTTTGCTAAGCACTTGACATGTGTCATGTAATCCTTACGACCACCCAGTGGAGTAGGTCACCACTCCCATCATCCCCATTTTCCAGTTGAGAAAAACTGAGGCCAGAGAGAAATAACTTGCTCAAGGTTTCCTAGTCATCAGGTGGCAAAGTAGGGGCCTGAAATGTTTTTGAGTTTACACACACACAGACAGAAACCCCCTGCAGACCCTTTTAGTCACCTCCAGGCCCTTAAACTTGCCCTCACAAACTTCTACTGAGAGCCTGCTCCCACGCACCCATCCCGAATCCTGCCCCAAAGTTCTGCTGGGACATCTGCCCTCACTCTCCATCTTCCCTCACTCTCCCCACTCCCTAAGACCCCCCTCCCAGGAGCCACCAGCCTGGGTTCTGCTGTCTGGCTGTCCCTGGGGGCTTGGGACCCCCTCCCACGGTCCCCTCCTCAGTCAAGGTGACATCCCCCACCGCCAGTCCGTCCCTGCCCCCAGCCGGAGCTCAGCCGTATCTGAGAAGCGCTGACCCAGCAGCTCAAGGATTCCACAGGCCTTTGCGGAACATGGGGACATGTGTCTTCCCACCCCCTGTTGCCCGGGGCAGAGTTGGCCACCACAGGGGGCAGCTGGGCACAGCTCTCCTCGCAGGAGTGACCCCACCCCAAGAAGGGGAGGAGCAGAGTCGGCAGGGTGAGAGGAGATGCCTCCCCCGGCCCCAGCCACAGAAATTCTGGTTAGCTGGGCCATGGCCTCACACCCCGTTTCTCATGGGCCCCTGCACCTCCTTCCCTGCACCAGCCCCGCATACAGAAAGTGGCAGGATGGATGCAGCCCATGCCATCTCCAGATCCTCCCAATGCCCATGGCCTAGTTCCTGGGAACAGAGGGTGAGAGGGTAGGAGGACAAAAGGGCCAGGAGTTCCTGGTACCAACCCCACACTGTGCCTTCTTCGGTCACAGTCAATCCTCCCGGCCACCCCCTGAGGGGCCTACCATTTTTCTTCCACGTGAAGTCAGAGAACTCAGCCAACCAGAGAGCAGTGATTCGTTCAAGGTCACATAGACAGCGGAGGAGCCGGGACTGCAACATGGGTCAGTCTGGCTCCAGTTATCATGTTACTTTACCCAAAACACTAGGTCTCAACAGTACTACTCGCAGTGTGGTCCCTGTACCAGAGGCAGTGACATCACCCGGAGCTCATTAGAAATGCCGGTTCCTGGGCCACGGCTCAGAGCTGCTGTGTCTGACTCTGGGGCATGGGGCCAGGAATCTACGTTTTGAGAAACTCCCAGGTGATTCCTAAGCAGGTTAAAATTTGAGAGCCACTGAGTTAAACCATACAAAACTGCCATTTGGGGCTGGGGTTAGGTAGAAAACAAGCATCGGCGGTGTCACACAGTGTAACCTCATGGGAAGAGGGCCCTTCAACAACAGCCTGATTTAAAGGAAATAAAGGCATGGACACATGTTGGACACTTGGATGTCCTGGGCGAGGGTGGGGGAGCCACCCAGCCGACCTCACTCACCACCAGGTTGCCGATGACCATGACCATGAGGAAGACGGTGAGGCACATGGCCTGGCCGGCCACCTCCATGCAGTCCCACATGGTCTCGATCCACTCCCCGCACAGGATACGGAAGACGATGAGGAAGGAGTGGAAGAAGTCGTGCATGTGCCACCGGGGCAGGCTGCAGTCCGCGGCGATCTTGCACACGCACTCCTTGTAGCTCTTGCCGAACAGCTGCATGCCCACCACGGCGAAGATGAAGACGATGATGGCCAGCACCAGCGTCAGGTTGCCCAGCGCCCCCACCGAGTTGCCGATGATCTTGATGAGCATGTTCAACGTTGGCCACGACTTGGCCAGCTTGAAGACCCGCAGCTGCCGGGCAGGGGGAGGGCAGGGGCCGGTGAGGCCCGGGGACCCCTGGCCCAGCCCCAAGAGAGCCCCATCCTTATAGGAGAAAGAGTAGTTCCCTGACCAGGGATTGAACCCAGGCCCTCCGCAGCGAGAGTGTAGAGTCCTAACCACTGGACCACCAGGGAATTCCCAGAAAGAACTCTTTTGAACAGCTCAACTCCCACCCACTGAGGGATGCAAGGCCTCAGTTTACCTCTCTATGAAATGGGAATGCTCACATCCTACCACCTAATCCTCTTCGAGTGATCAAAAGAAAGAGTCCTTATCTCTTAAATATACAGGTTAAAGTATTTGCAAGTGAAATGAAATCTCGGGATTTGCTTTAAGATACTCCCCACAGAAAAATTGGGGGGACAGATAAAACAAGAACTATAGAATGTTGACAGCTGTTGGAGCTGGGTGAAAGGTACACAGAGGTGTAGCTCACCTTCTCTATACTTCTGTGGATGCATGAGAGGTCCCTATGGGGTAGTGGAAATGATGCTAAGTCGGAGTCCCAATTCCACTACTGATGTACTTCCTGAGCCTCAGCTTCCAGCTCTGCAATATGGGTTGAAGTCCCCACCCCACTGCCACCCAAGGTCACTTAGGAGTCAAGCCCAAATGTCAGCTCCTGGGCTGTCATTTTGGTCCCTCAGCAGCTCTGTGTGATAAGGGGGAGGGCACCTTTCTCCTTTTTTCCAGTAAGAAAGGTTCTAAGAGGCAGAGTGGTGACCAAAGGGCAGAGGGGGCCTTACTTCCAGCCCTCTGGCTTCTTGGCGGCTTCTCCTCCTTTCCCCCAGGCATCCTCACCACACCCTTCCCCAGCCCGGGTGCCAGGGCCTCACGCACCAGACGGAAGGAGCGGAGCACCGACAGCCCCTGCACGTTGGCCAGGCCCAGTTCCACCAGGCTGAGGGTGACGATGATACTGTCGAAGATGTTCCAGCCCTGCTGGAAGTACTCATAGGGGTCCATGGCGATGAGCTTCAGCACCATCTCTGCTGTGAAGATGCCCGTGAAGACCTGCAGGGTGGGGTGCAGCCCCCGTCACAGAGCCTCAGGGGCACAGAACCTCGGGAGTCTCCAACCCCACTCCCACCTCCAGGGCTCGAGGGGAGGGTGACAGAGCCCTGGGGGCGCAGGCAGTGGTACCCACGGCCCACAGGTGTGTGTACGTGAGTGAGTGAGGAGCGGAACGACCATGCCACAGGGCAGAGTGGGAACCACTCAGACACCGGGGCCCGTCCATTCCTGGCCTTGTGACGGTTGGCCTGTCACGTGACTTCCTGGGGCCTCAGCCCAATCAAAATAATATTCGACACTCATAGAGCATGCTGTCGTTCACATTATGACCTTATCGGTATCCCAACCTCTGTGAGGTTTTGAGGAATGATCGCGCTCATCCCAGAGATGAGAAATTGAGGCTCAGAGAGGTCAGCAGTAAGCGGTCGGTCACGCTGCCCACATAGAAGCACGTCTCAAACCAGGTCCTGGGGTGCTTACTCCAGTCTCCTGTCCCTACGCCCCACAGCCTCTCTACCCTGGTTGGCTGGGGTCCCTACGCCCCACAGCCTCTCTACCCTGGTTGGCTGGGGTCCCTACACCCCACAGCCTCTCTACCCTGGTTGGCTGGGGTCCCAGGACCCAGAAAATCTCGGTGGCTTTGGAAGTCTAAGGCAGGGCCCCAAAGAGGATGAGGCAGAGGATCAGTGAGAAGCCAGAGTTGAGCCCCCAGAGCCCTGGACTTGTCTGAGAGCTGTAGAACCTCTAAGAGCTCCCTGGGCACAGTCCCCCTCCTGCCGGGCACCAGCTGCCCCGGGTCCACAGCCTGCCCGGGCACATGCTGAGCCCCGCCCAGGAGCTGTCCCTGCCCGTAGCAGGTGCCCAGACAGCAGCAGAGCGTGGGCAGGGGGTGGGCAGGCGGCGGGCCGGGCCCATCACACACACCCCAGCAGCTGCACCCTTGCTCCTCCAGCCCGGCCTGGCCATGGCCGCCTCGGGCATCTCCGTGGGTTGGACGTGCCTGCCTCGCGGGCTGGGGAGTCCAGGGTCTGATTCCTGTGCCGCCCACCCAGTCCTCGTCCTGCCCCAGGCCCCAAATCTGACTCTTCCTGGGCTCCCCACGCCTCAGGAGAGGGGGAGCATCTTGCCCATTCGCCATCCTGGAAAGGTTGCAAAGGCAATTGGGAAGGGTGGGGCTGGACTGGAGAAGGAGGCAGCTTTTTCCCTTTGTCAGGCTCCACAGGGGCTGGCAATAAGGTGATAATGCTCCTAATGGGCAGGGATAAGCAGGCGGATCAGTGTGTGTCAACAATAGCAGAGCAGAAAGGGCTGGAGAGGGGAGCTGGCCTGGCCATGCCGGAGAAATGGCAGCGGGCAGGGGGGCTCAGGGCTGGGGGACTATGCCCTGGGGCCTCCAGAGTGAGCTGGGGCCTCTTGAGCCTGGGTGCCCATGGCTCTATACCCCCACTTCCAGGTCCCTTGGTCCCTCTTAGGCCCACAACAACCTCTGAAAGTGGAGAGACTTGCCATCCAGCCACCCCCATACCTCTGTGCTCTCACTCCCCCATCTCTGCCTCCAGGGCATGGCCTGGACCCCAAAGCCCCCGAAATCCTGATCATAAGAAGTCAAGCACCTCATCCCCGGTCTATCTGCCCCCAAGTACACTAAAACCCAAATTCCACGTTCCATGGATCACCCCATGTACATCCCTGGTACATCAACTCATGCCCCCATATACCCATATGCTGGGAAAATAACCCCAGCCTGTCCCCTTATGCCCCCTAATCGTGCTCCATATTTCCGCACAGCCCGTCGGGCCCTGTGGCCCCTCTCCTGTCCTGCACAGGAAGGACAGCCTCTCCCTCGTCCGCTCCCTACCAGGTTGCCCACGTTGAGCACTCTGTCAAATTGCTCCGTCATGGGGTAATGCTCCATGGCCATGAAGAGGGTGTTGAGCACAATGCAGATGGTGATGCCCAGGTCCACGAAGGGGTCCATGACGATCAAGTGGACGATGTTCTTGAACTTCATCCACGGGGTGCAGCAGTTCCATATGAGCACTTTCTGGGAACACTTGTACCACCATGGTGGGCACTTCTGGTGGGCCTCTTCCAGCTCTGGGAGTAGGGTGGAAACAGATACCTGATGAGGATCCCCCCTCATGTGCTCCTTCCTCCACCTAGGTCTTTGGTCCCACCTTCCAAGCCCCGCCCCCTGGAGCATCACACCTCAAGCCCCGCCCCCTCAGGGAGGCCTACTCCAAGCCCCGCCTCTCAGTGGGTCACCCTCAAGATCCATCCCTCTAGACACCGCCCACATGGCCCCACCCCTCAGTGCCCCGCCCCCCAACACGCTGTCCCTTAGCTGACCCTCAAAAAGCCACACCCTCAGCAGCCTTACCCCAAGCTCCTCTCTCCCAGTGTTCTACTTCAGCTCCGCCTTCCTGGAGCTCCCCACCCCCCAGCGCGATGGGGTGACTCCCATCCTCTGCCTATGGCCCAGGGCTGCGATCTCGGCTGGGGAGGGGCCCGAGGGCCCCCAGGGAGAAGCGGGAGGCCACTGCAGGGGGTTGGGTCCCAGTTCCACCTGCTGCTGGCCAGCACCACTCAGGAGCAAACCATGGTTCCCCCCGAGGGCTCACCCTCTCACTGCCAGTATGCCGGCCCCTCCAGACTGTCCCCAGCCAGTCCTTCCTTTCCCACCAGGGTAGCTTTCTGGAAACATCCCCTGTTCTTGCCACTCCAGCTCTAAACCCCTGGGGCTCCATAAGGCCCATGGGTGACGCTGCTTCTCCTCCTGGTCTTCCAGGCCTCTGCTGCCCATGGGGGTTCTCAGCCTGGGCGTGCTCTCATTTAATTACCACCGGAAATAGATGAGGTAAGTATATTAGTGCCCCCACGTCATAGATGAGGAAAGAGGACTCCCAGGGCAGCCCCATAGACACCTGGGTTTGAGTGCGTGATTGGGACACCCCAGAGTTTGGGGGCGGCTGAGCCGCACCCCCACCCAAGAATTAGTAAACCAGGCTGCAGATTCTGCTCTGGCAGCAACACCCCTACCCCCAACCCGGGTGCTACTGAAGGTGCCCCAAACTGTGCCTGAGGCCCCAAACTTCCCACCACAGTCCCAGCAAGGACGGCGTTGAGTGACCTCCTCGGCCAGCCCTGCCCAGCGTTCCCTGGGGCATTCTCTGGCAGGGCACACAGACACCTGGATGCCCGTCACACAAGGTCAGCTGGGATGGGGCCCTCTAGAGGTTTGCAAAGTCCTCCAAGTCCTTCCTGCACAAGGCGAGACACCTGGGGAGGGGCCTGATCCCTTCTATGTCAGATTTCCTTGCATCTCCCTCCCTTGCTTCCCCCTTTCCTCCTCCTCCCTCCCTCCCTCTCATCCATCCACACACCCATGTCTCTTCCCATTCATTAATCTTTCAGCCCACCCACCCAACCATCCATCCATCCATCCATCCATCCGTCTGTATGTCTATCCACCCTCTCCTCGTTACCTAATCCTAGTGTCCCACTGAGGCCTGGGGGGCAGCACAGGGATTTGGGGGAGTCTGTGACTCTATCTGGGCAGAGGGACCTTTGATGTTTAACTTTTACCCAGAAGATATTTGAGGAACAGGATCTCCAGTTTCCGGAACATTGGGCCTTCCTGGTTCGTATTATTATCCTGTCCTTCCCCATTGCCTTGGCAGCCCCCAAGGCCTCCCGGAAGCCCCCAGTTCCCGCCACAGCCTGGCCTTGCAGCCAGAATTGGGCCAGGGTAAGCCAGGACTATATTTATCACAGCCATTTCTTCGATGCCAATATTAAGTTACTGTCCTGAAGCTGGGCCCAGCCAGGCCCTCCCGGCCCCCACCCCGGGAGCCCAAGTGGCCTGATGGGCAGGACAGGTAGAGTAGGATGGGTATGGGGATGCCAGGCACTCACCTTCCATAGCATCTGAGATGCCGCTGTCTGCGCTACAGCTGGGTCTTGGGGGCCCCTTCTCCCCCGCCGATGTGTCCAGACTGCCGTTGCAGTCTTTGCCGTGGGCTGGGTCCTCGTCTGCCTCCCTACCTTCCAGCGCCTGAGCGGCCTTGGCCTGTGGACCAGCAAGGGTGATGGACATAAAGTCCATTGCTGAGCCATGGGGATGGACTAATGGACGCTCAGAGCTTCTTCCTGAGTCTTTCAGGCTGGGGGCCCCTCTTTTTGGCCTGCACCCAGCTTACTGTGGGCAGGGGCGGCAACCTCGGTGGTGGTGGGGTGACAGGGTAGGGACCAAAGTGACTGAGGGCACACATCCTGAAGACCCTTCACTCTCTGAAGCCTTGACTGACCCTGCACTTCATGAGATGATGGGTAAATGTACAGCTGCTCCCTGGGGCCTCATCAGGACCCACCTCTCCCTCAGCCTGGACCCGTACGCTGCCCATAAAGAATCATAAAACCGTAGGAATTTGAGCTGGAAGCCTACGTCAGGTTTAACTACTCCAGATTCCTTGTTATATACGGGGAAACTGAGGCACTGAGCTGAGAAATACTCTTTCTACTGCTTGCATGCCTCCCACCCCACCAAAGCTCTAGCCTGGGCCTTCTGTTCCCCGTCCTCTGCCTCGCAGGCCCTACCCCATGCCTCCCCCGACCCCCCTCAGCCTGCCCAGGAGCACCCAGGCTGAGGGGCAGGGAGATCCCTGGGTCCTCGGCCTCCTCTCCCTGAGTCCAGACCTTCCCCAGCTCTTCCTGCTGCTTTTTGAATTTCTCCAGCATCTGCTGAAACTCTTCTTCTTTCTCCTGATTCTCGGCCAAGGTGGCCTCGTTCTGCTCAGCGTATGCCATGGCCACCACCGCCAGGATCAGGTTGATGAGGTAGAAGGAGCCCAGGAAAATGATGACCACGAAGAAGATCATGTAGGTCTTGCCGGCTGCTCGAAGGGTCTGGGAGGGAGAGAAAGCGTCACATGGCACCCCCCTGCTTTCACCCACACCCATCTCCATACATCCATCGCCCAGATAGGTAAACAGAGAGGGTCCTTCACAGAGCCAAGCAGTTTGAGGGCTTTTGAGGCAAGGTATAGCCACCCTTGGCAGGCTAAGCCACATTCTGGGGTGCTTCAAAATATATACTCAGGACCCAGACCTTCCTGGTCTCCTGGCTCAGAAAGCCCAGAGGACCTCAGCCAGACATCTTGAGATCAGAGAACCAGGATAAAAATTGGTGAACATGGGCTTTGGGATCAGCTTGAGTCCTAGCTTTCCCATAGCGCCTGGCATCTAGTAAGAGCTCAGCAAATAGTAGCTATTATTATTATTATTATTACTAAATATTATTATTAACATCATCATGTTAGAAACATCACCAGGAACCAGCAGGCACTGTTGCTCCAGACCCAGCCTGCCCACCTGCAAACAGTGGAAGGTAAATAATTGTGTATGGGCAGAGTTGGAGTCTAAGCTGCCCTACCAGTTGCTGTGAGGCCTGGGAGTCTGTGCCCAGCTCAGATCTCAGCTCTTAAGGCAAATGAGGAAAAGGAAGAAGGGGCTGAGGCTCCGATCTGGGCACGTACCTAGCGTCAGAGGGCTCTGAGAACCCGTATGTAGGGGCATTTAGGGGGTACCACAGAGGGGACAGCCTTGTTAGGGGCCCCACCAAGCCCAGAGGAGGCCGTGGAGATGGAGGGAGGTAGCCATGGGGCTGCGGGGCAGGGCGGGGGGCCGCTGTACCAGCTGGAAGAGGTTCTCCCAATAGTCCTGTGTCATGAGGCGGAACAGAGCCAGGAAGGCCCAGCTGAAGGTGTCATAGCTGGTGTAGCCATAGTTGGGGTTCCGCCCGGCCTTGATGCACTCGTAACCTTCAGGGCAGCGCCTGGGGATAGGATGGGGGCTAGCTTTAGGGAGAAAGGAGAGCTCCAGCTGGGAGATAGATGGGAGGATCCCAAGAGAAAACTATCCTTCTGTCTTGTCTGCATCCCCCAAAATGGAAAGTGTTCCCCCCATGCCCATGAATTTTCTTTAGGTTTCCATCCACCCCAGGTTCTCATCCCTAATCATCCCCCATCTTCTGACAACCCTGGGACATCTGCCCTCCACCACCCCCCACCACCCCCGCCAGTGTCACTCACCCAGCGTCGCTGCTGTTCCCACAGAGCAGGGCGTCATTGGAGCCTTCCAGGAAATAGAAGTTCCCTTTGGGAGTCAGAGGCCACAAAGGAAACATGTCACCACATGGACACTGTGGGCACAGTACCCACTGTGCACCTGTGGACACATCTGTGTGGACCACACGCTCTCTGGGTGCCCCTTCCCTCTCCTTTAAGGGCAGCTCCAAGTTCCAAGGTCTCTGGGTAGATACATTTTGCTGTCAGCTCAGTGCCTAGTGTGGGGTGCCGCAGGGGCACAGAAGGATACGGGGTGGGGGACATGCATGTGTGTGGATGGGGCTACCATGTGCCTGTGCAGGACCCTCAACTGAAGGGGGGATGCGGCTAGAATCCAGGATGCCAGGTTGAAGAAGGGGTACCATTTTCTCAGCTGCCAGGAGGCACAGTGTGAAGTAATAGTGGCTTTGTGAGAATGTTGCCTCGTGCGTGTGAGGCTATGAAGTCTGGGTATGTGAATAGGATGCGGGGGCCTGGTGGTGGCCCTGCCAGGGTGCGAGCATGTGGTGTGATGGAGAACAAGGAGTACGTAGGTTAGGGACTATGCACTGCTGCTTTTTATAGCCAAAGTTTTAGGATTTTCAAAGCAATTTGGCATTTGTTGTCGCACAAACCCTTTGAGAAAGGTATTGTTGTCTCCATCTTATAGGTAAAGATTCTGAGGGAGGGGGAGATGAAGTGACTTGTCAGAGGTTACCCCAGCTGGTAAGTGATGGATTCACACTCAGGTCTTCTCCATGCTCTTTGTCTCACAAGGGGCTGCCATCGGGGCTGGGAAAGACCCCACTGGCCCCCCGACCCTCGTTCTTACCTTCGTCATTGATGTAGGCATCCCAGTCAAAGGTAGAGTTGCTGGCCCAGCTCTCCTGGCCATCCCAGGAGTCATTGCCGTACCACGTGGTGTTGGTGTCATTGAAGGGCGGGGGCCAGCGCACACACTTCTGCCGCAGGTTTCCCATGAAGAGCTGCAGCCCCACCAGGGCAAAGACACTCAGGCAGAAGACGGTGAGTATCATCACATCTGACAGCTTTTTCACCGACTGGATCAGGGCTCCCACGATGGTCTTCAGCCCTGATCACAGGGAGGGTGAGAGTTGGGGCTGGGCAGGGCAGGGGGTAACTCACCCACTCAGCCCCTCCGAGCCTCTGCCTACTCCACCTCCTTCAAGCCCTGATTTACTTGGGGCACTGCTTGCCCGAAGCCTTCCCAAATTAGCCCCATCCTTCTCTGGTTACAACCTCCATCTGGAGCCTTGAATGGCCACCGAATCTCAGCCACTAGACAAGGGACTACGAAGACTTCACAGTGTGTTGCCCCAACTCGGAGAGCGACACCCAGTCACACAGTGGAGCTTAATACATGTCGCCAAGTCAGCACTCCTGAGGTGTGTTCCTTAGAACGCTCATCTCGCAAGCTGTGCCCTTAACAAAAGGGGTTCAATCACGTTTGGGGAAGGCTGAGCTCTGGAGCGCCCTCTTGGAGGGTCCTTGTGTAGATTAGCCTATCAAAGGCTCGGAAAAGTCCTACAGAAACAAAAACTTTAATGCCAGGCTTCACCTTATTTGACACAGAACCCTTTCTCTCTCTCTTTTTTTTTCTTTAATAAATTTATTTATTTTTGGCTCCATTGGGTCTTCGTTGCTACGCGCAGGCTTGCGGCCTTCTCACGGCGGCGGCTTCTCTTGTTGCGGAGCACGGGCTCTAGGCGCGCTGGCTTCAGTAGTTGTGGCTCGCAGACTGTAGAGTGCAGGCTCAGTAGTTGTGGCTCCCGGGCTCTAGAGCGCAGGCTCAGTAGCTGTGGCTCACGGGCTTAGTTGCTCCGCGGCATGTGGGATCTTCCCGGACCAGGGCTCAAACCCATGTCCCCTGCATTGGCAGGTGGATTCTCAACCACTGCGCTACCAGGGAAGCCCCCTTTCTCTTTTAGTGACTGTTAACACCCAAGGAACAGCAGGGTTCACTCTGAGAAGCTCTAGGCTGACTTTGCAATATCGCATTCCACTCCTCTGGACTGTCAAAGGCATAGCCAAATCGTATGGAATTCCAGGCTCAGATTCCATCGTTTATAGAAGAACCATAACTTCTTCCTTGGGCCTAATCAGTGTGTCTCTTGCTTCAGTATGAGTTTATTTCTTTTTCTTATCCTGGTATGAAAACAGATGCTCAGCAGCCTCCTTATAAAAGCCCTCTGAGCTCTGAGGATGCTGGAAGCATGGCACCGAGAGAAGGTATTGTGGCCTTGACTCAGGGGCCAACGTGCCGTGTGGCCTTCAGTAAGCTCTTCCCTCCCGGGGTCCTCCTTCCTCAACTGCAATTCACGAGGGCTTTGGACTAGAGGAGAACTAACGTATTTTCTAGCACTATGACTTCACAATTTCCCCTCCTCCCAGAGTCTGTTCTCCATGCCTTTTCAGATCATCTTTCTCTCCTTTAATGAACCTTCTCCAGTTTCTCCACATGCTTTTTTGAGGGTCCGGATGATCCAGATTCTAGTTATTTCATGCTTCTTGATGCATTACTTTGGAATTGCCCTGGCCTGATTGCTCAGTGGGTATGTGGCGTGTTCATTATTGAGCCCACAGGGCTGGGACTTTCTATCACTGATTCTCTGTGTCTCTCTCAGGTGGAGGTCTCTGCTCTGCCCAGTCTGTTTATTTTATTGAATACACATACCCTTTGTTAGGCATTGTTCTAAGCACCTTATTGCTATCAAGACTTTGAATTCTCATAACAACCAGATGAGTGGTACTGTTATTATCCACATTTCACAGATACGGAAATTGAGGCAGACAGGGAAGGCACTTACCCAAGGTCAAAATTAGGAAGTGGTGGAGGTGGGAATTGAACCCAGGCTCCAGAATCTGTGCTCTAACCACCTTGCTATGCTGCCTCTTAAAACTCATCCTCCCACCTGGGGCCCCTTCTCCTCTCTGGCCACAGGGGCCCCTCTGTGTCCAGGCTTTGGTGTAGGTCCTACACCACCTGGGAGGGTTGTGACCCTGAGTCACAGAACTTGAGTGCCTGGTTCCAGGCCTGGGGGAGGAGGGAGGCCTGATGGCCTGGGCAGAGGGTCCCTGCTCCTCCCCAGTACCTGGGATGACTGTGATGGTTTTCAGGGCCCGCAGCACCCGGAAGGTTCTCAGGGCTGAGATGTTGCCCAAGTCCACAAACTCCGTCAGGTACCTGGGTGGGGAGGTTGGGGCGAGGGCTGTGTCAGAGCCGGGGGTGGGCGGTAGGGCAGAAGTCACAGGTTCTCCAGGCCCAGAAGGAGGATTCCCAAGGAATCCTTGTAGTTGGGGTTACCGTGGTGTTGCGGGGGGACAGGTCAGGCACAGCAAGTTTCCTGTCGGGGCCTGAGAGGTGGGGAAGACAGCGCAGCAGCTTTGCTGAGGAGTGGGGTTAGCAAGGGTAGCCCAGCTCTCCCGGGTGGGGACCCGTGGGACTAGGGCTCAGGGCTGCTGTGTGTGGTCATATGTGCTATGTGTAGGGGCACCAGGACAGACTCCCAGCCAGACCCCGGGAATGGCAGCTCCTAGAACTGTGCAGCCCGCTATCTGCAAGCTGGACCCACAGCCCTGCGGTCCACCCTCTGAGGCCTGGCCCCCTCCCCTCCCCCTCATCAGCCTCAGGATGCCCTCGGGGCCCTGCTCACGCCATCATGATGACGCTGAAGTCCAGCCAGTTCCAGGGGTCCCGGAGGAATGTGAAGTCTTCGATGCAAAAGCCTCGGGCCAGGATCTTGATGAGGGACTCAAAGGTGTAGATCCCTGTGAAGGTGTACCTGGCAGGGAGAGGGCCGGCCAGGGCCAGCCATGTCACGCCGGGGCCGGGATGTGGGTGGCAGTGATGGACCTCCTGGGAAGGAGGGCACAGAAGTGACATATGCCACCCAGGGGCTGAGGACATTGGTGAGAGTGACAGTGTGTGCCATTCCGGGGACTTAAGGTGTTTGTTGATGGGGGTGGCAGTGACAGTGTTTGTCTCCCTGGAAGACAAGAGCAGTTTCACTCTGGGCATCCTCGGAGTGCACACCTGGGACCGGCAGACACCTGGGACCGGGGGACCGGGGGAGGGGGAGACTTACTCCACATGCTTAGACCAGGAAGGCGGGTCGCTCATGGTCATGAACACGCAGTTGGTCAAGATGGTGATCATGATGAACATACTGAACAGCGTTGGGGGGAGAGTCAAGGAAAGTGAGGGAGCAGGTGGGAGGGGAGGTGGAAAGAGGGCCTCCCGCCCACCCCCGAGCCCTCCCTGCCTTTCCCCGCCCCTGCGCTCGCCCCACTCGGGCAGGATATGAGTGGATGAGCACCTTGATGGCGCAGCGTCTGAGGGTGCTAAAGGGGCTCAGCACGTAGAGAGCAGGTGTGGCAGAGAAGCGGAAGATGGCCTTGCCCTTGTTGAGCACGATGAAGGTCTGCGGCGGGGAGAGAGCTGTGAGGCCTGGGACAGGCAGACAGCTTGACAATGGACAGACGGGTGGAGGGAAGCCTCCCAGGCCCGGACCTTCTTGTCACTGTAGTAGGGATCCAGTTCCTCCAGGGGGATGCCAATGACCTCCGGTGGGGGGTCCCCATAGATAAGGGGCAGGCTCTTGCCAGCCTCCAGGTCACTGCACGGCTTCTGTTCAGGCTCCTCAATCCCCGTCTGCTTGTTCCGCTGCTGCCGGGCCTCCTCCTCCATCACCCGCCGTTCTATGGCTGCCTGGGACTCCCGGGTGAAGGGGCGCAGGCTCTCAGGGCCCAGAGGCACCACCGTGGGCAGAGATGAGGTGGCCATCCTCGCATCCTGGGCTCAGGGGCCAGCAGGGCGGCAGGCAGCTGGGACGGCTGCAGCGTGCAGCCCCCGGGGTGCTGGGTGGCCACCCTGCCCTGGGCCTGCTGTCCGCTACTCACCTCCTGCCTGACCAGGGGCCAGGGCGGGGAGGTCGGCGTGCAGGCCCTTTGGGGGCTGGGAGGTGTGCCTGCCGGGCCCAGGTCCTGCTGCACAGGTGCTGGACACAAGAGCATCCCCCCCAAGCCCCGCACCACACTCTCCCCAGCAAGGGCTTGGCTGCACTCTGGACTGACAGCAAACCAACCAGATCCTCTTCCGCCTTCGAGACTTGGGGCCAATGCCCCAGTGCCTTCAACCGCCTCCTGGTCCCAAGTTCTGGGGACTGTGTGGCTTCAGCCTATGGGGACAGAGAAAACCACAGCTGGCTATGCCCATGTGACCTCTATCCAGCAGTGAGGCAGAAAGGAATCAGATGTGAAATGTGAGGGTGGATTGAGGATGGGCCGAGGTGAGAGGCCTGATGGGGTCAGCCTAAAGCAGGAATGGCAAATGGATTACATCTTAAGGGCTGACTTGGATCAGCTGCTATTGGCTGCATTGGAGATGTGGGCAGACTATCAAGATTGCAGCCTGAAAAAAAAAAAAAAAAGATTGCAGCCAGACTCAGTGCAAAAAGACTGCTGTGATTGATTAGTGATGTCTGCCAGGGGCATGAGAAAGGAGAATGTGGTACACCTGCCTGTACTCACCGTATCTGGCCTGAAGGGAAGAGAAAAGGAAGATGTGGGAATGTGGAGTGCCCTGTCCTGAGCTTTGGGGAGGTGTGATGTTGGTCGGGGAGAGGGAAGAAGGAAGGTTCCCGGGCACTGCCAAGGATCCCACCAGCTCCCTCCCCCAGGACCCATGGGACCTAACCCATGGGCAGGCAGGGGGAGCTGGAGTGGGAAAATGCAGGGTGTGTGTGTGTGGGGGGGTCATGTCAGGAGAGCCTGAGGATGCTAACGTGGAAGAGAAGGACACACAGGAAAGGTCCTGGAGACAAGGAGACGGACAGTTTCAATGGTGGGGGCAGGGCTAGAGCTCCCAGGGACTGCTTTTGGCTGGTGGTCCCTGTATGAACTGGGCTGATAGAGGGGTCCCCACCAGGAGCTGCAGAGGCCTGTGAGAGCTGCGCAGCCCTCCTGAGCCTGTTCCCTGTGGAAGCAAGGTGGTAGGTCACTTATGGCAAAGGCCCTGGGGAATGACCCGCAGCAGCAGGCGGGCACAGGGACACCACAGCAGCCTGGTCACACACACACAGCCATCACTAGGCCCGCACGGACAGATGCCCCGGAACCACCCCTCCACCAAAGGGCCTCAGACAGAGCCCCCAGAGACACCCTGGGCTACACCGGAGGGTAGCCCTGTCACAGCGGGCCCAGAAGCCTGAGCAGTGCCCCTGCCCTGGCCAGTGCAGGCACTTGCTCAGACTTGGTCAACAGGTGGGGAGGGCGGCCCAGGGAGTGGCCGGAGCCATTGGGCAGAGCTGGCCACGCCCCCTGCCTGGCTGCCCAGCTGCTCCCTCCCGGGGAGTCGTGTTTCCACGGGGATGACTCTGCTCATTCCTGCTGACCCCGTCCCTCAGCTGCTCATTGGCCCCATCGTGTGCGTGGGAGTGTGTGTGCACGAACACACACGTGTACACACGAGCGCAGACACACGAGAGCGCACGCCCAGCCTGAAACCACCCCTCACGCTGACCTCACAGTTGCACCTACCACTTGCCACATACCTTTGCTCCTTCTTCCCCATCACTGGCCTCACGTACATGCCCAAACAGAAGACACTGACGTGCCAGGCGGCCCTGGCGGGACCACGGCCACTCGGCGGCCTCCCAGTTCACTTGCCCCGCTTGGCAACAATCCTCTGGCCTGATGCTGCCCCCTCTCTCCCTTGCAGGCGCCCAAGTGGAACCACAGATAACCAGAGATGAACAGTCTGGCTCGGGCCCCAGCACCCATGGAAACTGCGCTCACCAGAGGCACCAGAGGCCCCGATCAGTCAGACCCAGTGGTTTCTGTGCAGCTGACCCTCCCTCGCACATCTCACGGCCACGGCCTCTCTTCTCAGGAGGAAAGCGTGGCCTCCCCGTCCGGCCACTCTCTCTACATCTGCTCTGTGAGCCCCTCCTTCCTGCCCCTGGAAGATGCTGCTTCTCCAGGGCCTGGTCTGCAGCCCTGTTTGCCTTTCACAGCAGGCACCTCTCCCGTGCCCTTCTCTGCCACGGGAATAACCACCACCCACCTCCTTTCCGTGGTTTCTGTTCCCACTTCCCTGACGGCCCCAGACCCGTCAAGTCACGGCTCCCCTTCATGTGCAGCCACAACATTGGCAGCTCTCAGGTCAATGGTGATTCACGCCCTCCTTGTGCGATTATCTGTGGTCTGTCTCCCCCCACCAGACTCCTCACAGGCCTAGGCTTGGGGTCACCCCTGAACCAGTGCCTGGCACATTGGCATGGGAGCACCAGATGGCACAGCCAGCCTGGCACCTCCTCCTGCTGGCCCCCAGCGGGCCTCCAATGGAGTCCTCATCTCTCCCTTTGAAATCTGCACTTCACTGTAAATTCCTCTCCTCCTACCCTCTTCACCAGCCCTGAAGCCACTTCACATCTGGATGTCTTGTTATGTGAGTGGGTAAATGCCCTCCTTGGCTAGGCCAGTTGAGGCAATGGTTTTGGTGGCTGGTGGCTGAAAGCACCCTGGTGGCACATCTGGTCAGTTCCCAAGCCATGCTGAGGCTCCTTCCCAGCACCCACATGTCTCTCCATCCTCCAGGCTACTGCTGCTTCGTCACCCCTCACCTGCTCTATTCAAATAGCCTCCCACCTGCATCCCTACCTCCTGCCTGGCTCCCCTCCAAGCCACCATCCCCATTTCTAAAATCACAAATCTGATCATGTCACCTTTTGCTTAATCCTTCGGTGGCTTCCCACTGCTTAATAATGTGTCCACACTCCTCCACGTGGGTCCCAAGGCCCTGCACGATCCGATCCCTGCCTCATGGCCCATCACTTCACCACACACACCCATCCTCTGGCCATGCTACCTCCATTTTCACAAAAGGGCCAAACTGTTTTCCACCGAAGCCCATGCCTTTGCTTATGGTCTGCTTGCCTCCTGGAGCACTCCTTCTTTTTGGCATCCCGGAGAGCTTTAATTCATCCTTCCAGACTCAACCTACACAAGAACCACCACCTCCAGGAAGCCCTCCCTGGGCACCCTGGCTGAGCGGATTGCTCCTTTGTACCACCAGTGTGCCTAACAGTGGATAAAAGGTTATCAAATGAATGAATGGATGAGAGGACCCTTCCACCTTAGCCCATTTCTCCTTTGAGCCCACCCTGAACTTAAATCATAACCAGAAACTGGATCTCTGATATCGCCACTCACACATTCCCCTCCCCCACCTCCTACTGCTTAGCTCAAGGGCCCTGTTGTGTAATCCTTGGGCTTCTTCTTACACTCAGTCCTTGACCCTGAGATTTCTCCCTCTCCGCCAGCCCCTCAGACTTCACCTCCCTCCTCTTCCAGCCTCCGTTACAAGATCCATCATCGTAATCCCTCCCTCGAAAATACGCTTAACTGCAGCCTTCTCTCTCCTTCCACCCGCCTCACCTGGGGAAACCTCAGCCTGCCTGGCCTGGCTGTGCTCTTCCTGAGGCAGCCCTGAGCTGCTGGATGCTGTTGCAGCCAAGGCAGGACTTCGCTGGGTTCACGCCGTCTCTGTGGTTATAAACTCCGGGTTTGCCCTCAGTGTCGCCCTCTAAGTGTAGGTTTCTCTGTGAGTCTCGCTTTTCCACTTTTTGAGAACAACTACTTCGTGCCTTCTCTTCTTTCCTCAACACCCCCATAGTCTTCCCCATGATGCTCCCAGCTGGTGACTCTGTCTCAGTCTTCACTGAGAAAACAGGATCCGTCACACACAAACCAACAGAACTATTCTCACTGCCCGCCCCTTCCTCCTCTGTCCTGATAACAAAAGAAGACTCAAGACCAGGACTTCCACTTGGTCTCAAGCCCCTGACCCCGCCTGCCTTCCCGAGGACCTCCTTCTCTACTTACCTTCTCCCTCTCCCACCACCAGCCCCGCCCCTTCTATGACCAGGTGCTGCCATCTTCAGAATTATGGCAGTGGTGACAAAAACCACCCTCCCGGCCCCATGCCTCCCTTCACGCTTACTCTAATTTTCTGTTCCTCTTCATGGACACACTTCTTGGAAAGTGTCTACACCAGCTGTTTTTCCTTACCTTTGCTCCCTCTCCAACCCATTCCAACCTGGCGTACATTCCCCCCACTCCACGGAAGTGGCTTTTGTCAAGTCACTAGCACCCTCCCTGCTGCCAAGTCTGCTGAACACGTTTCTGTCTTCACTTCCCTCAACCTCATAGAAACATTCAATCCAGTTGGCTGCAGTCCCCTTCTGGGCAGGCTCTCTCCTCTCAGCCTCCACGACAGCTCACCCATAGTTTACCTCCTGCCTCTCCGGCTGTTCCTTCTCAATCTCAGGGCTCTGTCTGGGTCTGGGTGGCATCATTCCTATGACTGTAAGTAGTGTTATAGGAGTATGTTAAACCCCTCCTCTGAACTCCAGACCGATATATTTAACTGGCTACTGGACCCCACCATGTGGATAGCTAACAGGCATCCAGTCGACAGCATCTGGAATGAAACATTTGTCAAGGACCTATCATATAGCACAGGAAACTGTGCTCAATATTATGTAACAACCTAAATAGGAAAAGAATTTGAAAAAGAATAGATGCATGTATATGTATAACTGAATCACTTTGCTGTACACCTGAAATTAACACAACATTGTTAATCAACTATACTCCAATATAAAATAAAAAGTAAAAAAAAAAGAAATATATTCTCAAAAAGCAAACAACCCAATCAAAAAATGGGCAGAAGATCTAAACAGACATTTCTCCAAAGAAGACACACAGATGGCCAACAGGTACATGAAAAAGTGAGCCACATCGCTAATTATTAGAGAAATGCAAATCAAAATGACAAAGAAGTCTCACCTTACTCTGGTCAGAATGGCCATCATCAAAAAGTCTACAGATAATAAATGCTGGAGAGAGTGTGAAGAAAAAGGAACCCTCCTACACTGTTGGTGGGAATGTAAATTGGTACAACTATTATGGAGAACAGGCTCTGCTCCCATAAAGGGTTACAGCCAACTATGAAGCTTGAGGACACAGTCCACCCAAGACCGGTCTCATTTCTGATATCAGTTGCAAGGTCAGGGGTCCTCAATACCACTGTTTAACCAACATCTTCCTCAATCCAGGAAACGGTACCACCATCCAGCCAAGTCCAAATTTGCTCAAGTCAAAAACGGAGGTGTCGGGCTTCCCTGGTGGCCCAGTGGTTAAGAATCCGCCTGCCCGTGCAGGGGACACGGGTTCGAGCCCTGATCCAGGAAGATCCCACAGGCCACGGAGCAACTACGCCAGTGCGCCACAACTACTGAGTCTGCGCTCTAGAGGCCGCGAGCCACAACTACTGAGCCCACGTGCCACAACTACTGAAGCCCTCGTGCCTAGAGCCTGTGCTCTGCAACAAGAGAAGCCATCATAATGAGAAGCCTGCGCACCGCAACGAAGAGTAGCCCCTGCTCGCCACAACTAGAGAAAGCCCGCTCGCAGCAACGAAGACCCAACGCAGCGAAAAATAAAATAAATAAAATAAATTTATTTTAAAAAAGGAGGTGTCTTTGTGAATTCTCCTTTTCCCTCACCTCTACATTCAGCCTGTCCAAAGTTCTGTTAATACCATCTCCAAAACATACCTAACCTCTCCTTTTTCCCCTGGTCCATTTCACAACAATTTCTTACAATAGCTACCTGCTTTTGCCCCTGGCCTCTCCAAACCAGTCCGAGGAAGCAGCAGGTGCTGTTTTAAAAACAAGAAACTAGGGGCTTCCCTGGTGGCACACTGGTTAAGAATCTGCCTGCCAATGCAGGAGACATGGGTTCCAGCCCTGATCAGGGAAGATCCCACATGCCGTGGAGCAACTAAGCCCGTGTGCCACAACTACTGAAGCCTGTGCGCTTAGAGCCCGTGCTCCGCAGCAAGAAAAGCCCCCGTTTGACATAACTAGAGAAAACCCACGCACAGCAATGAAGACCCAATGCAGCCATAAATAAATAAATAAAAAATAAAAATAAAAACAAGAAACTAATCATGTTGTTTCTCCTGCTTAAATTTCTCTAGTCACATCCTGTTGCGCTTAGAATAAAACCTAAGGCCCTGGTGATCCAGTCCCGATCTACCTCTTCGCCTCTGTCTGCTGATCTGGCCTCCTGGCCTCCTTCCAGCTCCTTGACCACCAGACTCATGCCTGCCTTTGGGCCTTTGCTCTCCCTGGAGCTCTTGTCTCCCCGCTCTTCACATGGTCTAGGCTCTAATGTCCTAGACATTACTCCCCGGTCTAGGCTCTAATGTCCCTTCTCCAAGAGGATTTCTCCTCCTCAACTCTCTATTACAGTCCCTTGTATTTTCCTTGACATCATTTATCATAGTTTGTAATCGCTTGTCTATTGGCCTAATTCATTCTTCTGTCTCCTCCACCAGATGGAAATGCCAAGAGAGCAGGAACCATGTCTTGTCTAGGTCACCATGGCCAATCCCAGTGCTGAGCACACAGCAGGCACTCAGTGAGTGGATGAGGCCTTGGATACAGATCTTTCTGGGAATAGAATGGATTCTGATACATTTCACCCATTCATTCATTCATCCATTCATCCATCCATCCACCCATCCATTCATTCTGTTCATAAGTCAGAACCTGAGCTAGCCCTGAGTAGGTAACAAAGATGCATCTGCTGGGCATCCTGCCTTCCAACAGCTGATAGCTGGGGAGAGGGTGGACATGGGCACACGAAGCTATGGTACAAGGAAAAAGAATTGCCCTCCCTAAAGAAGGGAGTTGATTGTGCTGTGGGAGTTCAGGTGGATGAGTGGTGACTTCCAGGCTGGGGGCAGGAAAGATGTGTCTTTTCAGTTGGGTCTCAAAGGATGAGTAAGTTGTGAGCACAGGGAAATGGAGAGGAAGGACACTCCAGGGAAAGGGAACAGCCCGAGCAAAGGCAGATTCAGGACACAGGGAACTACACCGTGTCAGTCTTTGGGGGGCATGGAATCTGTTTAGGGTTTTGGGGGAGGTGGGTTGGGCAGCTAGGCCAGAGCCTTGAAGACCATGTCTGGGGGGTCTGGATTTCATCCTGCAGCTTTGGAGAGCCCCTCCCAGGGGTGGTGGGCCTGGGTGGGGCCACATTGGCCAGCATGTATATGCTTCCTGCTCACCCTTACGATGTGTCTAGAATAGAGGGACAAACTGTGTTGTTTGCAGTGGCACCCGTGGAAAATGAAAGGACATCTGGGGTGTATGCATGGTGACTTTCTGGCAGAGACAAGCACTGATAATGCCCCATGTAACTGGCTGGGTGACTTGCTGGCAGATCTCCACGTGGCCCCTCAAGTTACAACCCAGAGTAAAGAGAGCCACATGACAGCTTGACCCCTCCTTCCACCAGCCACAGATCAGTCTCTGGCCTCCACCCCAGCCTGTTCCTGAGATGTGGTGGCTGAGGGCCTGAGGGAACCTCTTCCCACTGAATTTAAGAACGTTAGATACAAATAACAAATGCTGGAGAGGGTGTGGAGAAAAGGGAACCCTCCTACACTGTTGGTGGGAATGTAAGTTGGTGTAGTCACTATGGAAAACAGTATGGAGGTTCCTCAGAAAACTAAAAATAGAACTACCATATGATCCAGCAATCCCACTCCTGGGCATATACCCAGACAAAACTATAATTCAAAAAGATATTGATACATGCACCGTTACGTTCATTGCAGCACTATTCACAATAGCCAAGACATGGAAACAACTTAAATGTCCATCGACAGATGAATGGATAAAGAAGATGTGGTATATATATATAATGGAATACTATTCAGCCATAAAAAAGAATGAAATGATGCCATTTGCAGCAACATGGATGCAACTAGAGATTATCACACTAATTGAAGTAAGTCAGAAAGAGAAAGACAAATATGATATGATATCACTTATATGTGGACTCTAAAATATGGCACAAATGAACCTATCTACAAAATAAAAAAAGACTCACAGTCATAGAGAACAGACTTGTGGTTGCCAAGAGGGAGGGGAGGAGGGAGAGGGATGGACTGGGAGTCTGGGGTTAGTAGATGCAAACTATTACATCTATTTTTATTTTATTTTATCTTATTTATTTAGGCTGCACCGGGTCTTTGTTGCTGCATGCAGGATCTTTAGTTGTGGCATGCAGTCTTCTTAGTTGCGGCATGTGGGCTTCTTAGTTGCAGCACGTTTGCGGGATCTAGTTCCCCGACCAGGGATCGAACCTGGGCCTCCTGCATTGGGAGCGTGGAGTCTTACTCACTGGACCACCAGGGAAGTCCCCAAACTATTACATTTAGGATGGATAAACAACAAGGTCCTACTGCATAGCACAGGGAACTATGTCCAGTCTCCTGGGATAAACCGGAAAAGAACATAAAAAAAGCATGTATATATGTGTATAACTGAGTCACTTTGCTGTACAGCAGAGATTGCCACAACATTGTAAATCAACTACTCTTCAATAAAAAAACAGAGAATAGGGCTTCCCTGGTGGCGCGGTGGTTGAGAGTCCGCCTGCCGATGCAGGGGATACGGGTTCGTGTCCCGGTCCGGGAGGATCCCGTGTGCCACGGAGCGGCTGGGCTTGTGAGCCGTGGCCACTGAGCCTGCGCGTCCGGAGCCTGTGCTCCGCAACGGGAGAGGCCACAACAGTGAGAGGCCCGCGTACAGCAAAAAAAAAAAAAAAACAGAGAATAAAAGAATGTTAGCGTTGCAAGGACCCAAGAGATCGAGTCCAACTCCCTCATTTTATAGATGAGGAAACTAAGGCCCAGAGAAGAGTAGTGACTCCCCCAGATCACACATTTATTCATTCAACAAACATCTCCTGAGCATCTGTTCTATGCCGGGCTCTGTTTTGGGAGCCAGGGATACAGGAGTGGCAAAGTCCCTGTCCTCACTGAGCTTGCATTCCCGAGAGAGGAGGCAGATAATAAATAGGGAAGCAAATAAGATAATTTTAGAGAATGATAAATGAAAAGTTGAGCCAGGACTAAAACACTGCTCCTTGGGTGCCAGGGCCCATTTAGTAAGTGAGAAGCCCCATCGGAAACTGCGTCAAAACGGAAGTTTGGGCAGAAGTGGTGGGTAAAGTCTTGGGGGCCTAGAGGCAAGGGGTGGGAAAGGAAGCGTCTGGAGTCAGGGAGCCAGGCTGGGGCCAGCTGTCCACAGGCAGGGAGCCGAGGGGGAGGACACTGGAGGGTGAGGCAGCTCTTCTCTGGAGCAGGTCCAGCCCTGCATTGTCTCCCTCTGTGAGGCTGCCAGATCGGAACACCCAATTCCAGATATAGTCTGACCACAGAGAGAGGCCTTTTTTCCTTGGCCTAGACGCCCATTGAATTCATTGATCCCAAGATGGCATTTACTTTTTCAGCAGCCCACTTACAAGGTGACTTTACAGTCACCCCTGGAGCTTTTCGTCATGAGCTATGGCCATATTAGATCTTCCCTGTCCTATAATTGTGCAGTTGATTTTTCTCTTTTAAATACAGGTGGACCTCAACAAAATATTAGCAAATCAAACCCAACAGTATATGAAAAGAACTATACAACCAAATGGGATTTATGCCAGGTATGCAAGGCAGGTTCAGTATTAGAAATCACTTAATGTTAATCTGTCACATCAACAGGCTGAAGAAAAATCATCTGATCATATCAATGAATGCAGAAAAAGGATTTGACAAAATCCAACCCATTCATGATAAAAACTCTCAGCAAACTAGGAATAGAGGGGAACTTCCTCAACCTGATAGAGAACATTTAAAAAGATCCTATAGCTAACATAGTACTTGATGGTAAGAAACTAGAAGTTTTCCCACTAAGTTCAGAAAAAAGGCAAGGATGTTGCCTCTCTCCACTCCTTTTCAATATCATACTGGAAGTCCTAGCTAATGCAATAAGACGATAAAAGAAAAGAAAACGTATACAGATTGGGAAGGAAAAAACAAAATTGTCTTCGTTCACAGATGACATGATTGTCTTTGTACAAAGTCCAAAAGAGTCAACCAAAAAACCCCCTCCTGGAACTAATAATGATCATAGCTAGGATGCAAGGTTAATATAAATCCAGGTGTAGGATTTTCCATCTACTTCTACTTAAATTCCCCTCATTCATTGCACCTCTTCACCTGCAGTCTTTTGTGAAGGTTTGTTGAATCTTGATTCTGCCTCTCTGTTCAAGGCCAGTCCCTCACAGCTGAGTGTCTGTGATCCAGATTGTCCCAAATTATTGGCCAAACAAGGCTCAGGACAGACACCCCACCACCACCACCTCTTGCCACTATATGCTTCTAGAACCTTCTCTCCCTGGGACACCAAGCTTTCAGGGAATGTCCTTCAACCCACCTAGCTGCACTTCATTGGCTTGAAACCCTCCCCTGCCTTCCCCTCCCACTACCCCCCACCCCCAGGAGCCTCAGCCATGCCCCGCCAGCTTGAGATATAAAAGCTGCTGTGAGAAACTCCCAGAAGATTGAGAATGGATGTGACCTTCCCCTCACAGCCTTCCCGTTCACTCTAGGGCACATGCCCCAGGATGCAGAGATGGTGGATAGCTTGCTGGCCTTGCTCAGGCTCCAGTCACCATCCCTCTTGCCAACCAAGCATACCCTTCCTCTCCGGTAAAGCTGCAGTCCAGGCTCAGGCTGTTTTTCTCTGTGGATTAGAAGCAAAATTACCCAGAGCTGCAGCCAGCCAGTGGCGGCCCCTCCTCAAGCTTCACCTGCAGTGAGGGCTCAGACTCAGAACTTTCTGAGAGACCGAAACAGATCAAACTTTTTCTGTCCTGGCCAAGGATAGCACCGTACATCCTGGTGGCCTACTTCCCAACTTCCTGCATTTCCACTGCGGCCCAGCTCCAAGAATGCAAAATGGAGCCCTATGTCTCCCTAGTTGTAAATCTCAAGTCACAGCTTTTTCTAAGCTGGGGCAGGCTGAAGGGTAGGCATGGGAAGGGGGTAGCTGTGTTGTTTCTCTCCCAGTACTTAGGACCCCGGCCTTGGCAGGCCAGGGGCCTGGAGGAGGTCACCCCAGGTGGCCCTCCCCTCCTGGTCTAACACTCTCTGCAGAGGAAATCTGCTCCAAGAGGTCTTGGAGGGCAGCCTGGAGCCCAGTGCAGAAACCTCCGGACACTCAGGAACTCTGAGAGTTCCGGAGACCATCAGGGTCACACGGCGGGGGTGGGGGTGGGGTACCCTGGGCAAGGGCTGGGCTGGTGCTGACTGCATTTTCCAGGTGGGGTTCACTGGGTCAAAACAAGCCTCCCTTTTTCAGGCACCTGATTCAACCAGCCTGATGATCTGTCCTCCCTATGGGGAAAGAATGTGTGATTGTAGAGGCCACATTTATTTTGCCCTTACTGTATGGCAAGGTTGGCTTCCTGTTCAGGGTATTTTGTCTGCCCCTCTCCCCTCAATCATCTCTGGCTCTGCCAATCCCCAAAGGCTCTCTAAGAACATCCTCTAGTTTTTCCCCAGCCTGCCTCCTCCGCCCAAAGCTGACTCTTTTCCTCCACCCAGAGCGCTTCTGGTCAGCTAGGGGCCTGATGAAATAAAAACCCAAAAATGGGCTGTGTTGGGTTTTGTGAACCGCGCCCCTTCCCGCTAAACCCTCCCAGCTCATCAGTTGGCCCTGGAAGCCTTTTCTCCCCAGAAGCAAAGGCCAGAGAGTGGGTTTCTCCTCCCAAGACTGAGCCTTAAATCAAAGGAGTTTATCTCATCTCAAGATGTAGAATTCCAGGCCTCGGTCAGCGTCAGCTCAGGAAAGAGTCTATTTGGAGCGGGGGGGTGTTGGTTCCTCTGTTCCCCAAACCTCAGGGCATTCGCCTGTCATCCCGATGTGTGTGGGCCCGAGAGGTGAAGGCGTAAGAATTATTTCTTGATGCCGAGCAGTCGTCTGTATGTTCATTGGGTGTTTACCGCGTGCCAGGCACCGCTCCAACTGCTTCACATTCATCATCCCAGCTAACAAGTGGCAGAGCCAGGATTCGAATGCAGCTCTCTGATGCCAAATCCACATGCCTCTTACTACGGCCTCCCTCTCGCCCGCCCAGTGGGGAACAGGGCTGGGCATGGCTGCCCTCCCCCAGCACGGGGCACGCCCAGGTTGAGGTCCCATCCAGTTGCCCCCTGGGCTGGCCTGATCCTCACCTGTCTGTCCTCTTCAAAGGACAGACCAGAGTCCTTGGGCCAAGTCCCTGAAAGACATGGGCTGTGGTGGGCGTCTGGCAGGCCTTGGCAGGCCCAGGGCTCAGGCTTCCTGGGGCCTCGTGTTGGGAGTTGTGAGTGGTGGGGACTAGAGGTCCCCACCTGCAGTTTGGTAAAGAGCCTTTGTTGAGGTTTGGTTTTTCACTTGCACCGATCGACCCTCATATACCCCCCAACCCCTCTGCAGCTCACTCCTACACACACACACACACACACACACACACACACACACACACACAC
>NW_021703786.1:23016865-23077513 GCF_005190385.1 Monodon monoceros
ACACACACACACACACACACACACACACACACACACACACACACTCCCTCACTCTTGCTTCTATGAGTCATTTCCCAGCTGCTCCAAGGGGTGGGGAGGCTGATTAGTTCCACCCAGGCCTGGGGCTTCCTGCCCTCCGCTGGCTCGGCTCTTTCGAAGGTACCTCAAACATGGTGACCAGGGCTCCATGGATGCCCCCCTCCAACTTGTGTACATACCCCCTCGTATACACACATTTCTAGGCCCACTTCACCCACCCTCAGGCAGACCCACCCCCTGCCCGCAGGGCTGCTTCCCCTCACCCTGCCTGCTTCTACGTACGATCTCCCCCTGGAGCTGCCGGCCTCTGTTGGCTTCTCTCTACCACGCACCCTCCCCACTCCCAGACCATGGCTGACAGGCCTTTTTCCTGCCTGAGGTCCACCCAGAGGGCAAGAAGAGGACCGTTCAAAACTGATCCTGAGCCTGGAGAATTCCAAGGCCGACCGCGCTCCCCATTCCCTCCATCAATCTCTAACCATTTGGGTAGGGTGAGTTTTGAGCCCTTCCCACTCGGGCCTCAGGCCCCTGTGGGGCCCTGGGAGTTGCACAAGGCAGTAGGATGAGCGGGCTGCAGGACCCAAGCCTATAACCTGAAACCCCCAAAGGGGGTTGATGAAAGGCTGATGGACTCTCCCGCCTCGCAGCCAGCTTGGCTTTGCCACTCGCTCCGAGAACTTTGTTCAACCCCAGAAACTGCTCCAGTGATGTTTTCTCACCAACTACCCTGGTGGAAGATCCTTCTCCAAAATTAGGCCAATCAAGAACTTAAAAAGCCTCAAAAAAGACGAGTCACTTGCAGCTCTTACTAAAATGTGAGCCCGGGGTGGGGGGCTCTGCTTAGTGCTTTCACAGCCCTTAAGGCAACATTTGCAAACCACAGACCCTCATAAAATGGGCTCTGCTGTCCATATGATAAAAGGATCTCCCGATAGGAAAACCACGCCCTCCTCCCAGCTATGCAGGGTACCCAGAGCTGGATAGGGTTGTCCTACCTTCTGTCCTGCTTCCCCACCTTATAGCTCCTTCTCCCCTTCTGTCACCGCCCCCCCCTCAAGGAGACATTTATTTCAGAGTCACAGCCTGCTAACAAGCATAAAAATGAATTACTAGTTAACACTTAAGTGCTTGCCAAGCACTGTCCTGGGCACCTCACATGTCAAGAGCTCATGTAATCCTTACCGTGATCCTATTGTTATCACTCCATTTGACAGATGAGGAAACGGAGGCACAGAGAAGGTAAGGAAGTTGCCAAGTGTTATTTATGTAGTAAACTGAGGCTGGAAGCCCTGCTCTCGAAAGAGACCTTGGCTCTTAACCACTAAGGTATCATCACCCCAGTCTAAACTGGACGGTGACCTTGTAGCACCTGTGGGGCAGGGGAGGGGTAGACAGGCACCTGGTTTCACAAACCAGTTCAGAAGCAGTGGGGTCTGGTAACTCTTGTGATTTTGCACTGTCCGTTTATGCTAGGGCTCCTGGCAGAGGACAGGGAGGCCTTGGTGGGGGGCAGCCCGTCCTTTGAGGGGCACAGCGGCTCCCCTGCCACCCCCGCTTCCTGTGGGCTCCTCGAGCCCCTCCCATTCCTCCTGCCGCCCCATCCCCCCCCCCCCCCCGCCACAAGGGCTGTTGACTGAAAACTGCAGGGACTAAAAATAGCCACTGCTGATGGGGCAGAATGGGGGCCAGAGCACACGGAAGGCCCGGGTAGGGGCGGTGGAGGTGGACGGACCCTGCGATTCCCCAGCCCCATGAGCACCTTCTGATGGAGCCCTGGGGAGCCCAGGCCTGTTTCTGCCACTGCAGAGCTGGAGACCCCTAGGGCTGCCCGCGGGAACCCACTGCTCCCTGTGTCCCAGGAGCGAACTCTGCCCCACGACCCAGCCCTGCACCGGCGTGAGTTCCTTCCCAGCGAGCGGGGGCCTTGGCCGCTGTGGACAGAGCCCTGGCCCCTCATCAGCCGTGTGACCTGGGTGACAGGACCCGCTGAGCCTGAGCCTTCCCTGTAAAAGGAGTCAAGGGACAGAAGGTTTGTGTAACCTGGACTGGGGTTGTTGACGTCCTTCCCCTTCCCTGCTCTCTGAGGCCCCTGGGCTCAGATATTTTATTTCTCTTCCATGCATCTCTCTCCTGTCACCTGGAGAGAGAGAGCCTTCCCACTCCTCTCTGTAAGGTCCAATCCCTTCTCTCCTCTCTAGCTCTGCCTCTCCCAGGAGCCTTCTCTAAACCCCACCCGTCCCTGCCATTACACTTTTCTCTGTTCTGGTGGCCAGAGTTGCCCCCAAAGGCAGGGACTTTGTCAGGACTACCCCCAACATCTGGCCAGGAGTTCAATGCCTTTGGCTTCAACCTCAGGGCTTCCCCTTGGTCTGGGTCTGGGGTCGGGGCAGGGAAGCCGGCTGGGCAGACCTTGACACTGAGGCCAGCTCAGAGCTGGAGGTGACCTTGAGTCCTGAGCTCCCACCCTGTGCAGGTGCCCAACCAGAAATGTCAAGGAAGGCCAGGCTGGGATGGGACCACCTAGGAAGAACCCCTAAGTACCTTTCCCAAACCCTGCGAAAATCCCAGCCAATCCCTTGAGAGATGCCTGGGATGGAGATGCGGGTGGACCCTTGGGTTATGTCTGGGCCCCTGCATCGTCCTGCACAGGTGACAAGCCTCCAAATACTAGTGCAATGGCCACAGCTGTCCACACCGCTGGCCACGGGCAGGGCACTGGGGATGACCCCGGGAGAATCTGGAGGGTCCTGAGAGAACCAGCCCTCTGTGCCCCCAACCCCAGCCCTGCACACCTGGGTTCAGTCAATGCCACCCGTGGGGTCACAGATGAGTGACAACAATGCTCACCCGTGGCTCTGCCCCACTTGTCTGTCAGCCCCCTCCCCTCTCCAGACTAGCCAGACACCCAAAACTTGTCTCTAGCTACTCTCCCCCAGCTGGCTCATGCTCAGGGGCTGAATTAAACGGCCTTCAAGGATCCCTTGGGCTCTAACCTTCGGGGCTCTGGGGTGACTGATTTCTGGGCAGGCCCCCGCGGCAGGCGGTGTGGATGGGAGGGGGACCTGTCTAGTCTCTACCTGGAGGGCTGCCTCCCCACAGTGGGGTGCCACGAGCTCTCATCATGACCTGGCCCCCTGCCCTGACCCCATGCACTGAGCAGGGTGAGGGGCAGCAGGACACAGTACTTAACTGGGTGGAATGGGAAGGGGCTCAGGCCCTCCCTCCCCCATCAGTGCATTCTTGGAAAGCCTCGAGCAGACCCACCGGCCCCCGTCCGAGCCTTCTAGACGGGGCATCCCAAATCTTTTGAACAAATTCCACACACACACACACACACACACGCACACGCACACGCACACACACACACACACACACACACACACACAGCCCTGAAAGCACACCTCCCTCCAACCCCACACGCCGCCAAAATACCTTCTCTGTCTCTGCTGGGCCCATTTGGCCTTCTCCGCTAGCCACTGCCCGCCCTCCCTCCCAGTGTCCTGGGCTCCCTGCTCTGCCTGCAGGGAGCGGGCAGGGGGCTGCACTCTGCCCTGGCACCACACCCCTGCCCCCTCACCCCGGCCCTGAGGCTCCTTCTGAGTCCCCCAGAGCCCCCTCGGCGCGGTGGCCCCCCTCACACCAGACTGTCTGGCTCCCTGTTCCCACACCTCCTCCACCACGAGGGTCTTCTCCAGGAAACGAGCCCGAGGGCGCCCCGGGCGGGGAGAGGCCGGGGCGGGGGGCGGAGGGCAGAGTCCGGCTGGCCTCGCAGCCTGAGATGTGTCCTCTGCTGGCATCTCGCAGATTCCTGTCTCAGCAGAGCAAAGGAGCCGCCCCCCCCCCCCCCCCCGCCCCCGCCGCCGCCCCGGCCTCCTGCTCCCCTCCCCCCGCACCCCTGCCTTCTAGGCCACCGCACCCGGGCCCACCAAGTCGCTGTTCTGGCTCTTTCACCCTCCTCTCCTGAAGACACCAGCCCAGTCTCTGTCCCTCGGGTCACTCCAAGGAGTCGAGCCTTAACCCCTGGGCCACTGGTGACCAGGGTGAGGACCCCTGCTGAGGGCAGGGACGGCACCCGGGCAGGGGCACAGGGAGCAGGTGACAGGGCAGCGAGAGGCAAGCGTGGGGACTGAGGGTCACGGCCCGAGGAGCTTGGGCAGGGACAGCCTCGGAGCAGGGCCCGGTGTGGGCAGAAGGACAGCGGTGCCCGGAGCAAAGTGGTGACTTCCTCGGAGCCAGGCCGGGCTGGGGGCCAGGGTGCCCGGCCCCTCCGGGTGGCCTGCCCTCGGGGCGCCCGGCCCGGGCGGGGCGTGGAGGGGCGCAGTACTCACTGTTGGACGGGAGCGGAGTGCTCGCTGCCGAGCGCGGAGCGGCGTGCCCACCTCAGGCAGGGGCTGGGACTCTGGGGGACTTGGCCGGGGGGCCGGGCCGGCGGGGACAGCTGCTGCCGCTGATGTCACAGGGTCATGAGTGAAACCTGAGGACTGGGCCAATCTTCAGGTGGGAGCCTGGGCCGCGCTTCCCTCACGGGGGTGTGCTGGGCCTGGCCGGGACCGCCTGGGCCGGGGGCCCCGCTGACCCGGAGTGGGACGCACGCGGCACGCTCGCCCACCCACACGCACACGCACGCGCACGCTCACTGGGGCACGCGTCTGAGCCCGCACACGCGGTTCTCTCCCTCCCTTGACGTACTAACGCAGGCTCATTCTCACACGTGAATCTCCTTTCACGCTCGTTCCCAGAAGCACTCCCGGGAGACAGGCTGGCTAGCACACTCACACACTCTGTGCACACTCATGGCTGTGCTCCCCCGTCACACTCACACACGCTCAGCCATACACGTAAACCACCACCACCCTTCATACAGTCACACAAACGCTTCCACTGCGTGTCACACCCATTCACACACAGGCCTGCGGCTCACACGTACAGACTCGCTCCCACGCTCACGTCAGGCTCGTGCACATGTGTGTATTATTACACGCATATAGCCATACGCGCTCTCCTGCCCAGATGAGCACAGATGCCGCGTATCACAGACATTATACTTGTATCAAGTGTGTACACACACCACAGTCACGCCCATGCATTCTTGCATTTCATGCTTGTTACTTGCATCCATGCGGTTGTCTGTGCCCATGTAACATGCTCCCATTCACACGTACACAGGGCCACCTATATGTACCTATGGTCACTAGATTTTTATCAAGTAGATGCCTACCTATATACCCACACCCACATCTCACACACACACACCCATCCCCCCACACACACAGCTGTTCAGCTGTACCACACAGCAGTCTTAAGGGTCATTTCTCCACCACCACTCCCCCACCCCTCTGGCTAGACATCTGTCCCTCAGAGGCTGGGGAAGGGGGTGTGGTAGGGGGAGGGATGAGGTTATTTAGCCCCCCTCCCCCACCTTCCACTCTGGGACTGGGGTGACCCCTAGTGGAGGTGTTGAGAAATGACCCATCTCTGCTCGCTCACCAGCGCCTGCCCCGGCAGACGAGAGAATCCCTGGGTGAATCCAGAGTAACTGTCCCCCAAAGATTCCCCCAGTCTCCCATACCCATCACTGCCACCATCTTTTCTGGCAGCCAGAGCTCTGTCTGAGCCGAGCCCAGCCCGGAGTGACCTCTGAGAGGGGCACAGGGAAGCCCTGGGGAGTGGTCACCCTCCATCCTGGGAGTGGGCCCGATGGCGCCTCTCCTCCCAGTAGCTCTCTGTGGATCCAGCCTCAGCATTGTCGAGCCCTTCCTTGTGGGCCAGGCCTGGCTGCGGTCTGAGAAGTTCCTGCTGTGCCCGGACTTCGCCCACCTCCACCCAGTGAATCACTCACACCCTCAGAGGCATGTCTTCTAGACCAACGTGGGAGCCTTGGTGTTTTCTCTGCAAGGTTCTTTATCCTGCTTTGCTCACTGACCTGACAGACATTTTCCACGTAGTTGTATTGCTAATGTAATCCAGTGTCTGCTGGCCCCTGTCTCTTCTTTGCTTCTTCTGGCATTCAGAGAAAAGCAAACCTTTTATCTCATATCCTTCCCAAGTTGTCTCCCTAAAGCTGTTCCCCAGGGTCCCTCTCATCACTCCCAGCCCTGCTGCAGCTCCAGTTTGCTTTGCTGCTGGCTGTAAGGTCGGATCTTAACAAACGGCACCGCGAAACAGAGGAAAGCTTCAAGTGAGCTTTATTAGGGAGCGCTCCCGGGCGAGGTTCATTGGTCCGAGAGAAAGGGGCCAGAGAAGTCGCACCCGGGCGAGGGTTGGGCAAGATTTTATAGGGGAAGAAGGGAAACGGGTGTGGTGAATCTGGGAGGGCGCAGGGTATTCCTTATTTGGTGGTCTTTTCGGGTATCCTGGGGGACCGTTAGTCCCGCCCCTCGAAAGGCGGGAAGGCTGGGCTGGGTTCAAAGTCCCCAGGTCAGTTCCTGGAACTGGGTGGTCCGGAATGTCTCCAGGGCAGTTTCTGGAACTGGGTGGTCCGGAGAATTTCGGTCTGATGCAACCTGTGAATCTGATTGTGTTCCCCTGCCTCGGGCCAGTTGGCCTTACACTGGCCACTGTCTGGAATTCCTGGTCAGTGTTCCCTGGATAGCACACGGCTCCCCGTCTGTGGGCACTGGAGGGGAGACGGTGGGATGCAGCTGTCATTCCCAATTATGGCTCTGCCCTTTCAGTCACTGCCTTGCCCCTGCCCAAAGCTCTATGGAGTAAGACTTTCTTTAATGAGGAATTGAAGTTATTGAAGGGAATTATAGTATATGAGGGGGCAGGGCTGCTGCATTTGGTTGTATGAGTTGTGCACTGCACAATTCTGGGCACCAATCCCATTTGCAGTCATTGTAGATTAGTATATTTAAGATGATAATTTTCTAGCAGATGGTAGCAAATTATCTAGAGGAAGGGGCTAATTTTTCTAATTTGCACAAGGTGCCATTTGGATTAAGGATGGGGATGATGGGAAAACAAAAGCTGTGTGTTAAATACGACTTTTAACCACAACCCGAGTGGAATGAATATCTCTCTCTTGATAACGATATTCCCCCTTGCTTTGGGGAACTGCTTCCCTACTCCAAATATGTGATTCTGGTGGGGCTCCTGATTACAGGACAGCCACCTTGCCCCAGCCACGGAGATGGACATTGTCACCTAGGTGTGGCCAATCCTCTTGGCCACAGTGGTTGGTCCAAAAGCTGGATATGTGACTCAAGTGGGGCCAATCATAGTCCTTCCTGGGGATTTCTATGTATTGATTCAAAAGAAAGATCATCTCTCTCTCTGTGGGATTCTCTAAGTTTGTCTAGAGTAACTGAAGTACATCTGAAGGTGCCTGCGGTGTGTCTCCCATGAGTGGAAAAGTCTGTCTGTAGGAAGAGGGAACACCATGCAGAAAGGGGGAGATGAAGGAGAGGGAGAGAAGGATGGAGAGAGAGAGACCTGAAGACACCTGAGTCAGTTAAACTATAAACCAACTCCATCACTGTCCTCCCTTCCCCCAAAAGTCCCTTTTCTTTAAGCTGGTTTAGGTTGAATTTTGGTCACCCACAAGCCAAAGAATCCTGCAAAATAAAATCACATTTCAGAAAATCTCATCCTGACCCACAGGAATTGGCCTGTCCCAGCCCCACCCGCTGGCCTGAGCAGTCAGTTTCTTCCCTGAGTCATTCAGTCCAGGGTGACTTTCTGGGAGCTTCAGCCAGGAGGGGAGGGTTCTGGACTCCATCCCATAGCTCCATTCTGATGGGGTGGGACCTTGAAACTGGGTCCCCGCCACACAGCATCCCATTGGTGTGATCTATGTGTTTATAAGTCCCCAAAGTACCACCAGGGACCTTTTGGATAAAACTCCACACACACATCTCACAAGGATAACCATGATTTGTAGAAACAGTATAGTCAGAGCCTCCAAGCAGAAAAATGGAATTTCTTTATTGTTATAATTTCAAGGATTCTCCCCACAAATCCAGTTAGTCATGAAATTCTGCAAAGCAGTATTTAGCGCCTCTCTTTCAACCCTCATATTCTAACTCCTTCCAATTTGTGCCTTTTTAGGAAATGGGTCAAAAAAAAGAGACTGCTACTGGGTCAGTCTCTCTCTGCTCAGCACTTCCTCATCTGTACCACACAGACATTTCCCCTGAATTCTTTTTTTTTTTTTTTAACTACTTATTTATTTGGCTGTGCTGGCTCTTAGTTGCAGCAAGCAGGATCTTCGTTGTGGCATGTGGGATCTTTTAGTTGAATCTTTAGTTGTGGCGTGCAGGCTCTTAGTTGTGGCATGCGGGCTCTAGTTCCCTGACCAGGGATTGAACCCAGGCTCCCTGCACTGGGAGCGTGGAGTCTTAACCGCTGGACCACCAGGGAAGTCCCTCCCCTTGAATTCTTAGAAGGACTCTTTTCTCTGCATTTCCATCTAAGGAGGAGAGGAGGGAGCCCTTTTTCCCCTTCCATGGTTTTTAATGCCTGCAAAGTCTTCCTTGGAGTGAATTACTTCCATTTACATAACCATTTCCCTATTATGGGACATTGGGTAACGTTCAGCTTTCAACTCTTAAAAGTAACACTGGAACGAACACATACGAGTAGAAATCTTTTCCCATGTCTAGTTTATTTCCAGGAATAGATTTACCAAGGCAACAGGGAGGATTTTCGGTACTTATTGTTTTGGGACACTAAAACAAACAAACAAAAAACCCAAAACAAAAAATTGAAGATGCAAATGAGTCCCCACTGAGAAGAATGGAAAGAGATTAGGTGGAGTGTTCAACACCCCAAAGAAAATAATAGTAGGCAGGACAAGTAGCCAGAAAGGCACCTCCTCCACTGTTGGACTGAAGCTAGATCTGTAAGCAAAATAGCGCTGCCAGATAAGTGTGTGGTTTTCCCATTATTCAAAGGACAAATGCTTCAATTTCCTTTGGCACCTCTAATTGGGTACCAGAAGGCAGGTAGTTTTTATCTCAACCCTGTCTTCCAAAATACAAGTAAGTCTCATGTAAGGTTAACATGCAATCTTATATCTGAGGTATTGAAATGATCACCTCTTCCTGCCTCTTTCCTACAGCCACCTCCAGCCTGCTCTGAGCTTCCTTTACAGGGAAGGAAGGTGGCCTCTTTGCTGGCCTCCCTGCCTGCAGCTTTGCCTCAGTTCAATCCATGGACCATTATACTCCCAGACGAATGTACTTCAATGTCGACTTTGGTATTTCATGTCATTGAACACAAATTTATCAGAGAGCTGCTAGAATAGCTTTTCCCAGGAGTTAGCAGCAGCCTGGGCAGCAGAAATGGTGAAAGTGGGAGACTCGTGTCTTAAGTTTGGATTCCCCCAAAAGTAGAGCCTGAGACAAGGATTTGGCAGCAAGAAGTTTATTTGGCAGGAGATCCCAGGAAGCACTGTGACGGTGTGGAGAAGAAGTGGGGAGGCTGGCGGGTATGGGCAGCCCTGACAGCTTCTCTATAATTGCCCCTCTCTCTCCCTCCCTCCCTCCCTCCTTCCCTCTCTTTCTCCCCCGCCCCCCAGAGATGCACATAAATACATATAATTTTTAAGACAAAAATAAGATGTTACTATGCTTTCTGACTGTTTTGCTTGGCTCTCTTGGACATCATTCCACATCAGCAGATTTGTTCTATACCAAAATTGTCAACGGTGGAATAGTATTCCATTGGGAGGATACATCCCATCAGACATTTGTTCTTTCTAATTCTGGCTGACATAAACAAAGATATGACAACCAAGATAAATCTTTCCAAAATGTGGCTGTGCACACATCGTCCCCTTATTTCTCTCCTGCTCAAAACCCACCAAGAGCTTCCCAGTACCCACATGGCAAAGCCTCACTTCTATAACTTGGCCTTTGAGTCTGTCCTGTGTCTGCCTGGAACTTCCCTCGGCCCAGATCCCCTACCCTAGCCAGGCAGTTTGAGCCACTGGATCTCTACAGGCCCTGTCCATTCCCGCATCTGCACCTTTGCTCTGGCTGTGTTCCCAGCCTGGGCTGCCCTCGCCCTCTCACACTGCTTGGCCCCATCCCAAGGATCTCTACCTCCTTCAGAACTCCACCCTTCAGTGACCGAGTTTTCTCTTTTTCATGATCCCTTCTTGTATGGTTCACTCAGAGGGCACTTTGCACAGTCTTGCATCTTTGCTCTCCTTTCAGGGGAGTTTTTCACTTCCCCAACAACGCTGGAACCAGCGAGGATACACTATTGTGTCTACAGTGCTCAGAAGGGCACCTCGCACACACAGGCACCTCCTGGGTCAAAGTTTGCTGATGGTGAGCATAAGGGTTGGTTTCATCTTTCTCCCTGGAATGAGGGTGGAGATGGAAAGACGCGCCTCTGTGTCCTTCCCACTCACTGCGGGCCTGTGACCACAGTGCCCGATCTCAGCTTGATGACGGTTGTCAAGGCCATAAGACCCACGGGGACAGCTAATGCCCACAGTCCCCATCTCCTGGAGACAGGGGTGAAGGTACAAAGGAGGAGGTGGGAATGGTCTTTATGGCTCTAGACACCAGGGCTTCTGGGAAGGGGAGCTGAACAGGAGTGGAGGGTGGGGGAAGGCAACTCTGGGGTGCTAATCCCAGCTTCCTGTCTGGATTTTCTTCGACGGCTGCTCAGAGCCTATCTTAGGATGGTCACAGCTGCCGAAATAGATCTCTCCCTTCACCTGTTCTTAAGCAAAGAAGACCTCGATAACTTCCTGTTGAAAGAACGCAAGTGTTGGTCATTTTTCCGGGATGAAGGGCACTGATGTTAAACTCCCCAGACTTTGCCACCTCTTTGGAGCAGTGGCTCCCCTTGACCAGGAACCAGGGAGCAAACAGGGGCCAGCCTTTTCCGTGAACTTGGTTGGTGTTTCCTTCCTTGGTGGCCTCCAGAAACCACTCTTGGCCCGCAGGACAGCCCACTGATTCAGAGCGACAGGGAGCAAATCCTTTGCCTCCCTCACTCACCAGCCCCTTGCCCCCAAGCCTGCTCCAACAGAATTCTCTACTCCTAACTCATCACCCTATTCAGTTGGGCACTGGGCCCCAAAAACCAAGTGTCCGAGTTGGGGCGGGCCTCCCCAGCCACTCACGCATTCACTCAACAAACTCGGCCCCCCAGGCTCCGTGCCGGGGATGCCCAAGGGTGCGAGGTACAGCGAGGGATGAGCCGCGATGCCCAGGCAGCCACGGCGCGGGGGTTTGGATGTGGACATCTGGGAGAGAGTTGGGCCTCCGGGGGTGGGGATGAGGGTCCTCGGGACCCGTCGTCCCTAGAGGTGGAGAGAGAAGAGCAGGAGGCGGCGACAAAAGGGCGAACGCCCCAGGCACCGGAACGCTGGCGGGACCTGCGCATGCGTAGGAGGAGACTTTGGCGTCGCCCAGCGTCGTCAAGGTAACCCTGATCCGCAGCAGCTGGCCATGGCCTCGGGGACTGGAGGGAGCTGGGGTCATCACCCAGCACAGACTGCAGCCCCGACGGTGAAGGCTGAGTCGGGGACCAGAGCCTGCCTTTACCTGGAAGGCCTTGGGGGCGGGGTGGAGGGGTGGGCTGACTTGGGGAGCTGTCCCTGGAGGGTCCGAACCCTGGAGGAGTGGGGGTGGGTGAGGAGAGCGACCCCAGCCAGAGAGGAAGAGACTTGACAGGGAGGCCATGGGGACGCGGAGGGGAGAAGCTCCTGCGAGGTTAGGGAAGCGACTCAACGGCGTGGGGAGCGAGGAGGGGGTCCCCATCCCTTCCCCACCTAGTCTGAGTCTCCCCCTCCCCCCAGCCCTGGGTGACCATTCCGCAGCCCCTCCTGTGGGCCATCCCACCTCCGTCCCCACGGCCGGGCCGCGTGAAGGAAGGTGAGACTCCGGGATCTCCCCACTTTGTACCCCACTCTGCCCGGCACATTATCTGGGCGTCCTTGCTGCACCCCTCCTTCCCCCGCCCTCCCCCCCGAAGCTGGAGTTGGGGAAAAGGCCCTGGGGTCGGGGCAAGAGCAGGGGGGTTCCGGCGCGGGCCTGCTGAACTCCCGTCCCCTAGACCTGCTGGAACTGACGCTGCTGCAGAACGCGCAGATGCACCAGCTGCTTCTGAGTGGCCAGGTGGCCGCGGTGCTCAACCAGGGGCTTGCCTGGTCCGGCCCGCAGGTGCGTGGGCTGGAGGTGGGGGAGTGGGGGTGGGCTACCAGGGCTGCCCACCTGCAGGGCCAGGGGCGGGCATCCATTTAGGGTTCCCCCCACCTTGAGAAAAAGGATCAGGCAACAGGGGAGCCAGAAGCCAGCCCTCATCTATCTGGCTAGGTCTGTTTGGCATCTGTTATGTGCCAGGCCCCCGTGTCAGCCTCCATGGAGTGGAGGTAGCGGGTCCCCAAATCCAGACCACTCAGGTCTTGTTTTCAAGGTTTCCCTGCAGTGACTCCCCCACTGGACTGCAGACCCAGGAGGGCAGGCACCATCGTACCCTGGGCCTGCAGTGTGCCTGATACTTATTAGGGGTTCAATGGCTATTTGTTGAACAAGTGAATGAATAAATGAATGACTATGAATACAAGGCAACTTTGGCTGTGACTGCCACAAAGTGTGAGGGCCACCTGGTTGGGGCATGAGGAGCATCTCCTTGGAGGAGCAAGTGGCCTTAGAACCAGCCCTTGAAAGCTAGGCAGGATTCTGATGTTTGGAGGAGGTGAGGGGTGTGTCCACCATCTAGGTGGGCAGGGGCAGAATCAGGAGACAGAATGGAGGAAACCCTGTGTATATGTGGGGGGAGGGGGTGGAGGGGGGAGGGGATGGGTGCATGGGAGGGGAGGACCTCTAAGGCTGAGCCTTATTCAGCCAGCAGTAGGCAGCCTGAGAGGTCTGGAGGGGTGACAGCTGGGTGGTGAGAGGATGCCTGTCAGCTTGGAGGGAGCGGACAGAGATTCACGGAGGGGCCGGTCAGAGGAGTCGAGGCAGAGGGAGACCCTGAGGAGCTGCTGCCACCCCTTCACCCCCAAGCCCTCAGGGGGCCCTTGGGAGGAGCGCCCTACCTCAACAAGCGGGGCACAAGTGGGTCCAGGGACTGGGGCTTGAGACAGGCTGGGACCTGGGACCCTTTGCTGCACTGCTGCAGTGCTGCAGTGCTTGCACCTGGACAAACGTCTCTTCGAGCCGCAGAATACAAAGGAAATGAGACTAAAAATAATGGCACGCATGCGCAGGTGGGGCAATTATGAACAATAAGATACAAAAAGGCCACCAATCAGCTGCCATTTCTGAGGTGCAAAAGTAGGGTACTGAGCATGATTCCTGCACACAGCGCCCCCAAGAGGGTGGGCGGACCACCTAAGCCTCCCCTCCAGCCCAGCCCACCAATCAGTCCCTCCCCTCTCCCCATTTAAGGAACCAGCCCACTCGCCTTGGGGAGCGAGCGGGGGCACCTCTCTCTTGTTCTCACTGCCTCCTGCAGCATGAGTCCCAGTGAATTCCCAGCCTGGATTCCTTGGCTGGCTTCTTATCAATTTCTATTGATGAAAGAGTCCAAGAACCCTGTCCGTAACCCTGTATCCTGAGGCAAGGGGCAGCTTGCTGGACTCCTGGCCCCAGCTCTGGAGTCATACCTGGATTCCTCCAGTCCCTGCTTGGCCTTATTAGCTGGGTGACCTTAGAAAAGTTACTTAACCTCCAAGCCTCAGTTTTTCCCATCCGCAAAATAAGGAATAAATGTCTCCAAAGAGCCTTGCTTGTGTGTAGTAAATGCCCAATAAACAGTAGCTATTTTGTGCTGGGTATCTGGAGAAATAATTTAGAGGAATGGAGGAGTGGTGGCAGGGAGAGCGTGATCCTGTATCATCTCCCCCCCCCCTCTTGTACAATCCCCAGGTCTACCTGGAGGGTCAACAGGAGGCAGCGTATGAAGAGGAGGAGGAGACCGAAGCCCAGGAGGAGGGGCCTTTGGTGTTCCACCACCACTACCTGCCCTGCCTGATGCCTGCTCTGGGCCCCCTGCTCTCCTGGCCGGCCCCTCTCCTTTCCCCTCCCCTACCTCAGCCCTGCTTGCAGCACTTGGCCAGGGTTCAGCACTACCCTTCTACCTCTGGGAAAAGGGGGACGTAAGTGAGGCCAGGGGGCTGGGTGCTGCCTGGGCCCTGCTCTGGGGCTGGGCTGGAAGAGCTGGCCAGGGGTCAGGCTGGAGTGGGGAAACTTGTGGGTGAAATTCCAGAGGCTAGCCTGGGGCCTCTGACGGGGCTCTTTCTTTTCTCTCCCTGTCCCAGGAGAGCCGTGCCCCCGCCTCCACCCCCCAGCGCCACAGGGACTGTGGGTGTGGATGTACCCCCAGCTTCAGGTAGGGACCAGGTGGGTGGGCAGTGGGGCCCGGGCCTGGTGGTGGATCAGAAGGCCAGGAAGGCCATGCGCCCTGTGGGGCTGAGGGCCCCTACTGTCATGGCCGCAGACAACCGGCCTATCCCGTTCCAGTTTCCTCCTTGGGCTCCACTGAGGCAGGAGGGAGTCACGATGAGGGTGCTGTCTCCCCCCAGACTACTATGATGCCGAGAGCCTACCGTGAGGACAGACATCAGCCCCAGGACCCATGCCAGCTTCATCGCAGAGCTGGAAATAGCCCTGGAGCCCCTGTGTGCCCCGCTAGTGCTTTTCTAACCCTGAACCTATGCCTGGCAGCCCTTCTTACCCCCTCAGCCCCAACTAGGCCCTCTCCCCGAGGTCAGTCAGTCCCTTCTCTACCCCACGGAGACCTTGCACCAGCCTGATCTCTGCTTCAGGGTGAGAGCCCCTTAGAGCAGTGTCCAGGCCCTGGCGGTCACATAACAGCCCAACCCTGTCCCAGTGATTGCTGCCTGGGCTGGCAGAGGCCTGGGAACCAGAGCCCTCCCTCGACCTCCACTCCCTCACCCCCCACCCCAGGGATGGCCAGCGCTGCGGCGTCTCGGGTTGGCCCAATAACCGAGCAGGAGGTAAGAGGCGAGGACAGCTTTTGTTGTCCGTGGCTCTCTGCAGGCCCAGAGTGATGGGGGAGGCCTGGCTGAGGAGATCCTGAAGCTGAGCCCTTGGGGCCCCCATGCTTACCCCTGGAAGCTGGCTCTGTTGACAGAAAGTAAAGGTCAGAGCCATGCCCTGCTCTGACACAGAGGGCCTGCAGTCCCAGAGGGCCACGTGGGAACAGAGTGTCTCTCTGCCCCTCTGGGCCATGGTGCATCTCCCCACCCACCCTCAGTAGGAATGAGTCGCTCAGTGTCCGATGAGGGTGGGCGTCTGGTGCCTGGGCTGGTCAGCATGGGGGTGCCCCAGGGCCTGGGCTCCCCGGGGCTCTGGAAGTCCCCCGTGAAGGAGAGGGTGGAGGGAGGCTGAGGGGACATTTGGAGACCGAAGTCCAGCCGGGCCTGGTGGCTCCCCTTCCTGACCATTCCCAGGAGGAGACACTGAGGCACAGGGTTAAGTCCAGGTGTTTGTATTCAGACTAGGAAAGGGAGGGTCCCTGACGTCCTCTGCTGCTTGTCGTGGTCCTTCAGCCAGGGCTGAACCACAGCCCTAAGGAGCCATGCTGAGTCCCAGTGGCCGCCGTGCTGGTGGCCACGCCGCTCACGTAGGCTATGCCCGGTAGACCCACCTCAGCCTCCTCCAAGCAGCTTGCACCCCGTAGGTACCTGTCCGCCTCTGGTGCCACTGCTGCCCAAAGACAAAGCACAGCAGGACAGATGTCACAAACAAGAAGAGTAGCACTGACACGACCGTGATGATGGCCACCACCTGGTTGTCTTGTGCGGGCTCTGGGGAGGGAGAGGGCAGTGGTCTTAGAAGTCCTCTGGCCCCAGGTCCATCCATCACCCACCCACCCACCCCTCGTCATTCTGCAGTCACCCTGTGTTGCAGAGGTGAGTGGCAACTGGTATATCAACTAGAGGGAAGGGGGGCCGGGGTCCAGGCCACCAGCTGGGCCTCTGTGAGACCGTGAGGGCGGATGTCCCCCTGCCGCCAGCTCCTGGCACCAGCACGTGGTTGCTGGACACCACAGCCTGGACAGTGGCGTGGTCCAGGCCGAGCCCCTCCTTGGGCAGAGCTGAGGGAGCTTCTACCAAACTCTCAGAAGACAGAGAACATCTAGGTCATCTAGAGCCACAGAACAGCAGGGCTCCAGGGGATCTTAAGGGTCAGTCAGGCTACATTTGTCATTGCAGAGAGGGGCCAAGGCCAGAGAGAGGAGCTTGACTTGGTTAAGGTCACCCAGCTTGTTAATGGCCAAGCAGCTAGCTGGGGTCCAAGCTGGCAACTTGGAGAGAGCTCCAGGGAACTCCTGGGATCAAGCTCCTGGGTGCCTCCCCCTGAGCTGGCAGAGAGTGGGGCAGAGGCGTTTTCCTCCCACGAGGGGCTGAAAGTGAATGCCCTCTCCTTCCCTCCTCCTCCGGGGGCTCCCCCTCACCATAGACGTCGAGCGCCTGGGGATCTGAGACGCTGTGAACGAGGTCCCCGCCGCGAGAGCGCAGGTCCATCTCGGCCCGGCAGGAGAAGTTGTGGCGGTCGTCTTCCCTGTGAGCCATGGTGTTGTGGGTGACCGTGGCCTCTTGGGGGGAAAGTGTTGTCCCCACAAAGGTCTGGCTGTATACGATCTCACTGCCATGGAGCAGGGTGACAGTGAGACCTTCGAGGGGTGCCACAGAGGGCACCCTGCACTGGATGGTGAATGATCTCCCTACAGCCACTAAAGTGGGCCATAACTTCAGCAGCACTTGCTTTGGAGGGTCTGAAGGAAAGAAGGAAGCAAGGTCTGGTCAGGATGGGGGTGCAGTTCCAGCAGGCTCCACCCAGCCAGGACCATCCCCATCACCACAGTGTTCTCAGGAAGTGGGCTGGGGCCTGGCTGCTCTAAAGTGTAAAAAGAGGAAGGAGGAAGCAGTTCAGGGTGAAGTATGTACTGGGTGGTTGTTTTATGGACATGAATTCTGGAATGGACAAGAATGGAGGTAGCCTGGTGTCTACAAAGAAAAGGTCCAGAATCTGTATAGTCAACTAGAAAGATATAAAAGTTTTGGACCTGTCTCCTTCCTCTCCAAAAATTAAATACAAATTTCAAAAATTAAATGGTTGGATAATTATGCTGAGAGAGACTTAGAAGGGAGTACTCATTGGAACTGGATCATGAGTTGTGAGATTCTTCGCTTCAGAGGTGGAGGCCAGAGTCAGACCTGCCTTGGTTCTTCTTCTGAGCTACCTCTAGCCCTTAGCTATTAAACTCGGTGGTACCCTGCGTTCCTTTTTGAACTAGAATGCCTTGCCCCCATTACCCCAGGATAATATGTTAGATATAGGACATCTTTCTATTCATCTGATCCACTGATGACAGTTTCGAGCGATACCCTTGGTGCCAAGCTGTTGAGAGAATCCCAGTCTATCCAAGGTCTCCACGGCCTGTGGGCAGGTATGTGTGTGATGGTCACACATTTGCCAAGGGCCCTCAGGGGGAGATAAAACCACGCCTCAGCCTTCTCTCTGGGAGGCCAGTGGGCTACTGCAGAGTGTGCCAGCCCACCTGATGGGGCCCCCACTGCTTGTCATGGGGTGCAGGGTGTTCTGGTGATGGGGTGCTACCAAGCTAGGAGGAGAC
Source organism: Monodon monoceros (assembly GCF_005190385.1). Classification (NCBI taxonomy): domain Eukaryota; kingdom Metazoa; phylum Chordata; class Mammalia; order Artiodactyla; family Monodontidae; genus Monodon; species Monodon monoceros. The sequence continues at coordinate 23,034,476 of NW_021703786.1, forward strand.
TGTAGCACGGCATGGGAAACAGCTTTTAGATTTGTCTAAACCTTGCTTGAATTGTCCTCCTCTGAGCAAACCTCAAAACCAGGGTTGCCAACAGGCTCAAGGAGGCCAGGGGAGGGTGTGAGAAGATTCTGAGCCCATGGACTGGGTCCAGGAGCCCAGGGAAGTGGGGGCCATAACGAGAGCACCCAGCAGCAGTAACAGAGCAGCTCTGCGTGCGTTCGGTAGACACAGGCTCTGGCCTAGGGGAGCAGGGCCCCGCGGTGCCGCACTCACGGAACACACTGATGTTCAGACTCTTGGACTCCTGCTTCCCGGAGCAGGTGAAATGGCAAATGACATCTGTGTCCTGGGAGATGTTGAAGACCTCATACAGCTTCCACTGATCCTGTTCCTCCAGGAGAGTCTTGTGTAGGGTGGTCTCCAGACCACCGGTGTTGGGCTGGGTACAGGTGGTACTACAGTTAATCACCCGAGACTCCCCGGACTCCACCATCAGCTGCTCTGGCCACATGCGTACCTCGAACGCCTCCTCGCCAGACCCTGGAAGACCAGAAACACTAGGCAGGAGAAGTCCCTGCTGCCCTGCCCAGTGGAGCTGCCCACAGCGGGCAGTCTGATAAGGGGTAGAGGTCCCCTCTGCTCCTCTCCCCTTGTTCAGACCTTATCGCCTTGGGTCTAGACCACAGAGACTGTGACCCCCCTGCAGCTGTCTCCCTGCCTCTGGTTGCTGTTCCTCCAGCTCGTCGCCTCCAGGTTAGTCTTTCTCATGCACGTCTCCTATCTCCACGGAGAGGGATCTTATTCGACCTACGAGGCCCAGCCCAAATGTCCCCTCCTTCACGAAGGCCTCTCTGAAATGGAGGTGGACTGTGTCCTCTGAGCCCCCACGGCCATGGGTTCGACTCTTCCCTCCCTCCTTTCCTCTCTTCTTTGCAAATCCTTTTTGAACACCAGCTGTGTGCCAGGCACTGTTCTAGGCTCCGGGGATCCAGCAGGGACCAAAGCAGACCAAACCCTGCCCTTGCGGCGCTCACATTGCAGCGAAGGAGACAGACAATAATAAAAAGTGAGCTAGCCAGCTTGTCAGTTGGTGGTAAATGCCTAGGAAAGGAAATAGGGAGTGGGGTGGGGTTGCCGTGTTAAACAGTGCAGTCAGCACAGGCCTCACGGAAACACCGACATTTGAGCAAAGAATGAAGGAGGTCGGGGTGGTGGTGGTGGGGAGCCCGGCAGGCAGGTATCTGTGGGGGGAGGGAACCACCAGCGCAGAGACCCTGGGTGGGGAGGAGACCAGATGGCTGGAGCTCGGCGAGGAGGAAGGAGGGGGAGGCGAGGTCAGGAAGGTAATGGGACCACCTTGCAAATGACTCATATTCGTGCTGACTCTGCCTTGGACATTTTGGAGCTTCTAGAAGGCAAGGCCCAGATTTCGCATGTTTCCCTTTGTGCTCAGCACAATACCCTGTGTTTGGCGCAGAGCCAAGAAGTGTTTCAGGCACGAAGCATTTCAGGCCTTCGGCGCTCACCTCCCACTCGGTGAAGACCAGAAGGTCCTTGATCCTAGCCAGCTGGGCCCGTCCTGTGTCCTGTGCTCCTGCCACACCCATAGACCCCCCCCACTTAGCCCTCAGCTAGTGGCATATAATGAAGGGGCAAAAGAGGGGCTTTGCAGGGAGAGAGAGCTGGATTTGAAACCTGAGTTTGCCAGGTACCAGCTGTGTGGCCTTGGGCAAAGTGCTTTCTCTCTCTGAGCCCCAGTTTCTCCATCTGTCAAATGGGCTAGTAATCCCTTTCCTGCAGGGTTGTCGTGAAAGCACCTGGCAGGTTGTCCAAAACAGAGTGCTCAGCACACGGAGGCATTTCCCTTCACGGTCCCCTGGACCTCCTGGAAGGGGCTTTGTTTTCACTTTCATGGTCGCCACAAGGTGATGCCCTCTGCTGCCCTCTGCTGACCCCTGGGCCACCTCTGAAGACTAGCTGGGGCGTGCCCTCACCTGCCCTTGAACCCCAGCCTCCCTTCACCTCTCCATCTAGTCTCCACAGGCTGCCACATCCATACACCATGAAGTTATGGGGTCTGGTTCCCAAAAGGCCAGGACCCCTAACCGCTGCCCAGGGTCATGGGGAAGCCAGGCTGGCACAGCATCCTGTACCCATGGCGGACGGCCTCTGTTTTCAAAGCCTCAGCGACTTCAGGACCGGGACCCCCTTCCCTGCCTGAAGGGGAGGGGGTCCTGGCTGGCACGCGCCCCGTCAGGAACCCCAGGCTCACCTGTGCAGCAGAGCAGGGCGAGGAAGGCCGAGAGCAGTCCCCAGCCATCAAAAGGGGACATCTCGAGTGGCATCCACGGGCTCACAGGGAACAGCCGAGAACCGCCTGGAGAGAGATGGAGGGAGCAGGTCAGGGAGTGGTGGCCTGGAGCCGCAGCCGGAACCCCCAGCCTTCTGTGAGCTGATGACCACATTTCCTCTCGTTATCTGAGTGGTCTTGGGGAGGCCACGTGGAGGGCCGGCTCCCAGGGTCCCAGGCCTGTAAGAAGTCGGGCAGAGGACGCTGGGAAGCAGCTGATAAGCCAGGCAGATGGGGGGAGCGCCGGGGGCACACGTGTGTGTGAGTGATGTGTGTGCGCACGGGATTCCCGTGCGCTGTGTGCACACATAGGACAGCGCTGCCTACAAGCCTCAGATCTGGGGAGCCCCAAATCCCACAGGACACACTGTGGGAGTCCCCTCTGCGTAGGGATTTTCCAAGTTGGAAATAGGGTTTGGGAGGCAATAGCTGGATGTTCACCTCCTTCCTCTGCCCCCTACCCTCCCCTGTCCCTGGGCACTTTCTTCTCTTTTTTTTCTCAGCTGAACGTGATTTCAGATTACTAAGAGAAGGAGGAAGGAAAAGGAAACTAGCATTTAATTGACACCTATTCTTTTCTAGGGACTAAGTTAAGGCTTTAAGACACTATCTCATTTAATTATCACACCAAATCTACAAATTTTGATTGTGCATCTGAGGAAATTGGGGCTCAGGTGAATTAGGTGATAGAACTGAGGTGAGAATTTAGGAATGATGAGTAGTTGGTTGGATGATCAGTGGTTGTCAGGGATTAAAGGGAGGGAGGGATGAACAGGCAGAGCACAGAGGATCTTTAGGACAGGGAAACTACTCTGTATGATACTACAGTGGTGCATGTGTGTCATTATACATTTGTCCAAACCCATAGAGTGTACAACACCAAGAGTGAACCCTAATGTAAACTATGGACTGTGGGCGATAGTGATGTGTCCATACAGGTTCATCAGTCATAACAAATGTCCCACTCTGGTGGGGGGGTGGGGGGGCATTGATCACGGGGGAGGCTGTGTGTGCGTGGGGACAGGAGGTTTGTGGGAAATCTCTACCTTCCCCTAAGTTTTGCTGTGAACCTAAAGCTGCTCTTAGGAAAAAAAAAGTCTACAAAAAAAAAAAAAAAAAAAGCAGCTCAAACACACTACCTTGAAGGCAACCTTCTGGGTTAGAGTTCTTACCGACTATGCATTGTTGTTGAAAATGCAGGCTCTTAAACTCAGTTCTTAGCAGGGTTTAGTGGAAGTCATATACTCAGTCATTCCTAAATTCTCATCTCAGATTCAATTTTAAAACTATTTAAACAGAAAACCCAGTTCCACATTGTTTACAAGACACATGTAATGATTAAGAGTATGGAATGGTTGAAAGTCAAAGAATGGAAAAAGATATACCAGGCAAAAGCTAACCAAAAGAAAGCCAGAAAAGGTCTATTCATATCAGACAAAGAGGACTTTTAAGACAAAAATATTGATATTTATTAGGGATAGAGTGAGTACCTAGATTAAAGGGTCAATTCATCAGGAAATTATAATAGTTCTAAACTTGTAAGCACTTAGTTTGAAGGAACTACAAAGAGATAAAACCATCATCACAGCAAGAAATTTTAATACAATGTCTCTCAATTATGAATAATGAAGCAGACAAAAAAATCAATAAATGAATGGAAAAGCTGAAACATACAATGTAAAAGCCTGATCTGCACCTATAGAGAATACAAATTCATCAAAAAGATAAGTTTTAAGACCCCTATATATTTGGTAATTTAAAAACATACTCATCCATGGGTCAAAGAAAAAATCATAAATGACACATTTTAAAATTCTTAGATTTGAGTGATAATGAAAATATCATAGATTGCAATTTGTTGGATGCATCAAAAGTGGTACTTAAAGGGAAATTTATAGTCTTGAATGCTTGTATTAGAAAAGTGTATGAAATAAGTATCCAATTTAAGTAAGAAGTCAAGAAGCTGTAAAAAGAACAACAAAGTAAACCCAAAAGTAAACTCAGAAGAGAATAATAAAGAACAGAAATCAATAAAATAGAAAACAAAGATATGGTAGACAGGATCAATAAAACCAAAAGTTAGTTCCTTGAAAAAAACGGTAGAACAGGCAAATCTCTGCTGAAATTTACTTATAAACAAAGGAAAGCACAAATAAACATTATTAGGAATAAAAATAACTACATAACTACAAGATTAAAAAGAAGACTATACAAATGAACAATCTAACCTTACACCTAAAGGAACTAGAAAAAGAAGAACAAAACCCAAAGTTAGTAGAAGGTAAGAAATAATAAAGATCAGAGTAGAAATAAATGAAATAGAGACTAAAAGCAAACAAACAAAAAACAATAGGAAAGATCAGTGAAACTAAGAGCTGGTTCTTCAAAAAGATAAACAAAATTGATAAACCTTTAGCCAAACTCATCAGAACCAAAAGAGAAGTTACAAAAACACCACAGACATAAAAAGGGTCATAAAAGATTACTGTGAACAATTATAAACCAATACAATGGACAACCTAGAAGAAATGGATAAATTCCTGGAAACGTTCAATCTCCCAAGACTGAATCAGGAAGAAATAGAAAATATGAACAGACTTATTACCAGTAATGTAACTGAACCAGTAATAATAATTTTTAAAATCCCAATAAACAAAACCATAAAATTCCTAGAAGAAAACATAGGTGGCATGCTCTTTGGCATCGGTCTTAGCAATAATTTTTGGATGTGTCTCCTCAGGCAAGGGAAGCAAAAATAAACAAATACATCAAACTAAAAAGCTTTTTGCACAATGAAGGAAACTATCAACAAAACAAAAAGGCAGCCTGCTAAATGGGAGAAGATACTTGCAGATGTTATATCCAATTAGGGGTTAATATCCAAAATATACAAAGAATCATACAACTCAACATAAAAAAAAAAACCCTATTAAAAAATGGGCAGAGGGGACTTCCCTGGTGGTCCAGTGGTTGAGACTCCACACTCCCAATGCAGGGGGCCCAGGTTCAATCCCTGATCAGGGAACTAGATCCCACATGCCGCAACTAAAGATCCTGCATGCTGCAACTGTGACCTGGCGCAACCAAATAAATAAATTAATTTTTTAAAAAAATGGGCAGAGAACCTGAAGAGACATTTTTCCAAAGAAGATATACAGATGGCCAACAGACATGAAAAGATGCTCAACATCACTAATCATCAGGGAAATGCAAATCAAAAACACAATGAGATATCACCTCACACCTGTCAGAATGGCTGTCATCAAAAAGACAACAAATAAAAAGCATTGGCAAGGATATGGAGAAAAGGGAACTCTTGTGTACTGTTGGTGGTGTTCACTGATAGATGCATGGATAAAGATGTGGTTGGTATATCTATACAATGGAGTATTATTCAGCCATAAAAAATGAAATCTTGCCATTAGCAACAACATGGATGGATCTAGAGGGTATTATGCTAAATGAAGTGAGTCAGACAGAGAAAGACAAATACTGTATGATCTCACTTATATGTGGAATCTAAAAAAAAACCAAACGGAAATTCCCTGGCAGTCCAGTGGTTAGGGTTCTGAGCTTTCACTGCCGAGGGTGTGGGTTCAGTCCCTGGTTGGGGAACTAAGATCCTGCAAGCTGCGTGGCATGGCAAATAAAAAACAAAAATTACATCAACATAATAAAGGCCATATATGACAAACCCACAGCAAGCATCATACTCAATGGTGAAAAACTGAAAGCATTTCCACTAGGATCAGGAACAAGACAAGGACGTCCACTCTTGCAACTCTTATTCAACATAGTTTTGGAAGTCCTAGCCACAGCAATCAGAGAAGAAAAGAAATAAAAGGAATACAAATTGGAAAAGAAGAAGTAAAACTGTCACTCTTTGCAGATGACATGATACTATACATAGAAAATCCTAAAGATGCCACCAGAACACTACTAGAACTAATCAATGAGTTTGGTAAGGTTGCAGGATACAAAATTAATGAACAGAAATCTCTGGCATTCCTATACACCAACAACGAAATATCAGAAAGAGAAATTAGGGAAACACTCCCATTTGCCACTGCAACAAAAAGAATAAAATACCTAGGAATAAACTTGCCTAAGGAGGCAAAACACTTATACTCAGAAAACTATAAAACACTGATGAAAGAAATCAAAGATGACATAAACAGATGAAGAAATATACCATGTTCTTGGATTGGAAGAATCAATATTGTGAAAATGACTATACTACACAAAGCAATCTACAGATTCAATGCAATCCCTTTCAAACTACCAATGGCATTCTTCACAGAATTAGAACAAAAAATCTTAAAATTTGTATGGAAACACAAAAGACCCCGAATAGCCAAAACAATCTTGAGAAAGAAAAACGGAGTTGGAGGAATCAGACTCTCTGACTCCAAACTATACCACAAAGCTACAGTAATCAAGACAGTATGGTACTGGCACAAAAACAGAAATATAGATCAATGGTACAGGATAGAATGCCCAGAGATAAACCCACACACCTATGGGCACCTAATTTACGACAAAGGAGGCAAGAACATACAATGGAGAAAAGACAGCCTCTTCAATAAGTGGTGCTGGGAAAACTGGACAGCTACATGTAAAAGAATGAAATTAGAACACTACTTAACACTCTACACAAAAATAAACTCCAAATGGATTAAAGACTTAAATGTAAGACCAGACACTGTAAAACTTTGAAAGGAAAACATAGGAAAGACACTCTTTGACATAAACCACAAGATCTTTTTTGACCCACCTCCTAGAGGAACAGAAATAAAAACAAAAATAAACAAATGGGACTTAATTAAACTTAAAAAGTTTTGCTTTTAAGCAAAAAGCAAAGGAAACCATAAACAAGACAAAAAGACAACTCTCAGAATGGGAGAAAATATTTGCAAATGAAACAACAGACAAAGGATTAATCTCCAAAATATACAAACAGCTCATAGAGCTCAATATCAAAAGCACAAACAATCCAGTTAAAAAATGGGCAGAAGACCTAAATAGACATTTCACTGAGGAAGACATACAGATGGCCAAGAGGCACATGAAAAGATGCTCTACATCACTAATTATTAGAGCAATGCAAATCAAAACTACAATGAGGTATCACCTCACGCCGGTCAGAATGGCCATTATCAAAAAAGCTAAAAACAATAAATACTGGAAAGGGTGGGGTGAAAAGGGAACCCTCCTACACTGTTGGTGGGAATGTAAATTGATACAACCACTATGCAAAACAGTATGGAGGTTCCTTAAAAAACTTAAAATAGAACTACCATATGACCCAGCAATCCCACTACTGGGCATATACCCTGAGAAAACCATAATTCAGAAAGAGACATGCACCACAGTGTTCATTGCAGCATTATTTACAATAGCCAGAACATGGAACCAACCTAGATGTCCATCAACAGATGAATGGATGAAGAAGATGTGGCACATATATACAATGGAATATTACTCAGCCATATAAAGAAACGAAATTGAGTTATTTGTAGTGAGGTGGATGGACCTAGAGTCTGTCATACAGAGTGAAGTAAGTCAGAAGGAGAAAAACAAATACCATATGCTAACACATATATATGGAATCTAAAAAAATGGTACTGATGAACCTAGTTGCAGGGCAGGAATAAAGAGGTAGACATAGAGAATGGACTTGATGACATGGGGTGGGAGGGCGAAGCTGGGGTGAAGTGAGAGTAGCATCGACATATATACGCTACCGAATATAAAATAGTTGGCTGGTGGGAAGCAGCAGCATAGCACAAGGAGATCAGCTTGGTGCTCTGCGACCACCTGGAGGGGTGGGATAGGGAGGATGGGAGGGAGGCTCAAGAGGGAGGGGATATGGGGACATGTGTATGCATACGGCTGATTCACTTCGTTGTGCAACAGAAACTAACACGGTATTGTGAAGCGATTATACTCCAATAAAGATCTATTAAAAAATTAAAAAATAAAATAAAAAACAGAACAAATAAAACCAAACAAAAAACAGGCTCATAGATACAGAGAACAAATGGGTGGTTAGCAGAGAGAAAGGGGTGGAGAGGGGTACAAAATAGGTGAATGGGATTAAGAGGTACAAAACTCCAGTTATAAAATGAGCCACAGGGATATAACACACACTATAAGGAACACGGCCAATAATGTTGTAATAACTCCATATGGGGACACATGATTAACAGATTTATCGTGATTATTTCATAATGTATGCAAATGCCAAACCACTACGTAGAACACCCGAAGCTTACATAATACTGTACATTATACTTCAATTTAAAAAATTAAAATAATGTTATCTTATAATTCAAAAAAGAAGAAGCCTATACAAATTCATAGAAACAGGGCTTCCCTGGTGGCGCAGTGGTTGAGAGTCCGCCTGCCGATGCAGGGGACACGGGTTCGTGCCCTGGTCCGGGAAGATCCCACATGCCGTGGAGCGGCTGGGCCCGTGAGCCATGGCCGCTGAGCCTGCGCGTCCAGAGCCTGTGCTCCGCAACGGGAGAGGCCCCCGAACCACAAAAAAAAAAAAAAAAAAAAAATTCATAGAAACAAAGTAGGACTGTGGTTGCCAGGGCCTGGGGGCAGGGGGAAATGGTGAGTTGTTTGTTTAATGGGTATAGAGTTTCAGTTTTGCAAGATAAAAAGTTTTCGAGATTTGTTGCAAAACAGTGTAAATGTAACACAACCATCTTTAAAACAGTACATTTAAAACCAGTTAAATGGTGAATTTTATGTTATGTGTATTTTACCATAATTGAAAATTTTATTAATACAACATTATAAATCAACTATACTTCAATAAAGTTAAAATTAAAAAGACTATAAATCAAAAAAAAAGACTATAAATCATTTATGTCAAGAAATATGAAACAAAGTAGACCAAATCTTAGAAAAAATAGAACTTACCTAACTTGATTTAAGAAGAAATAAAAAGCCTGAATGGTTCTACAGCTATTAAAGAAATCAAATCCATGCCACAGCTAGAGGAAGCCCGCACACCACAAAGTAGAGCCCGCGAGCCACAACGAAAGATCCCACGTGCCGCAACGCATGCTGCAACGCATGCCGCAACTAAGCCCCGATGCAGCCAAATAAATAAATAAATAAATATTTTTTAAAAAAAAGATGAAATCTTGCCATTTTTGACAACATGGACGGACCTTGGGGGCATTACGCTAAGTGAAATAAGTCAGATGGAAAAAGACAAATACCATATGATTTAATTTATATGTAGAATATTAAAAACAAACTAAAAACAAAATTAAATCCATAATTTGAAATCTTCCCACAAAGGAAATACCAAGTCTAGATAGTGTTCCAGAAGTTTAAGTAGAGATAATTCTAATTTTATAAAAACTCTTTCTGAGAATGCAAATCGCAGGAACACACTCTTAACTCTTTCTATGAGGCCAGTGTAACCTTAATACCAAAATGAGACAAGAATAGGATGAAAAAGGAAAATTAGAAGCCAGTCTCACTCATGAATATAAATGCAACAGTAAGAAACATACAAACAAACCAAATCTAGCAGTATATTAAAAATACTAGACATCATATCCAAGTTGGGCTTATCTCAGCTATGCAAAGGTAGTCTAACAACAGAAGAGAAATTTACATATGTCATTTATTATTGTTGGTAATAGTAAGCTTCGGTGCTCTATGTCACATTACTTCTGCCCTCCTCTGACATCCACTGTATTTACAGCACATAATTTCCTGCAAGCTTAGACTCACCTTATGCTCTAGTGTCTCACCTCAAGCTTATATCATGTTGCTTTTTGCGTTTTGCCTCAGGGTCTTCTTCAACGGCTTTAGGAGTCACTTATTTGCCTGCTAGTGTTTCCCAGAAGCATAGGAGAGTTAAGTTCTCTAAGATTAAACCCTTTCATCCCTAAGATGAAACAGGAGCTGGTGGATACATGCTCCAGTCTCCTTCTTTTGGGGAAGGCAATTCTGGGCAGCATCCTGTAGACTTATCAGAGGTCCCCACAGATTTGAACTTCCTTTGCCTACAGCTGCAACAGCAATTATGCATCGTTAATTGGCTTTTTCTCCTTCCCTGTTTCAGTCTCTTTGCTCCTTTGCTCCCTGCTTCCTGGCATCACCTCTCAAATAATCTACCCGAACTGAGGTCCTTGTTCCAGGCTGTATTTTTGAAGGAGCCCAAACTAAAAACTTACATTAATAGATTTAAGAAGAAAAAAAAACTATGATCATCTTAGTAGATCTAGAAAAAAAAATGATGATATTCAACATCTTTCATGACAAAAGCTCTTAGCAAACTAGGAGGAAACTTCCTGGATGGCCTGGGCCCACGTGGCCCATGGCAGGGAGGCAGCCCCATACCTCTAAGTTGGTTGTGTGGTTGACAGAGCAGGGGAGGGAAGAGAAAGGACAAAAACAGGAAACAACCGTGAAAACCATAGGCCAACAATGGACCGAGAGAGACGCAGACGTGAGCTCCGCAGAGCAGGGACCGTCTGGCCGCAGGGAGCTCTGTGCGTCTCCAGCCCCTGGGCTTGAGGGAGGCCGGGGAGGGGTGGGGAGGCCCAGGGAGGGGAAAGGACAAGAACTCAAGTCTTGATTGACAGTCCATCCCAAGCCCTTTCCACTCTGCCACAAGGGAAACGAGGAGGAGCAAGGAATGTGAACTTACCTGTCATCTGCTAAAGGGCGTGGCTGCGATGGGGAAGGAGGGTGGCCAGGGGTCCAGCTTCCAGATGCCGCTTGTGGCAGGGCTGCAACCCGTTCAGCAAGTATAATCAGGCTTTGGCCCAAACTCCCCTCTCAGGAGTCACGTGCTTCCTGTCCCAGCTGTGACTCCAGACTAACCGCACTTTCAGTCCGTTACCTCTTGTTTTAAACTCTGTTAAAATATACACCCTGTAAAATTGACCATTTAACCATCTTTAGTGTCCAGCTCTGTGGCATTAAGTCCACTCACACTGCTGTGTAGCTATCACCACCACCACCCCTCTCCAGAACCGCCGTCCCTCACCTTCATCCCAAACTGAAACCCCTCTCTTTTCAGCACTGACTCCCCCTCCCCCCAGCCCCTGGCAGCCACTGTTCTACTTTCTGTTTCTCAGCTGGACTGCTCTAGGGACCTCACACGAGTGGAATCACACGGTATTTGTCTTTTTGTGACTGGCTTATTTCACTGGGCATGATGTCCTCAAGGCTCATCCATGTCATAGCATGTGTTAGAATTTCCTTCTCGGGGCTTCCCTGGTGGTGCAGTGGTTAAGAATCTGCCTGCCAGTGCAGGGGACACGGGTTCGAGCCCTGGTCCGGGAAGATCCCACATGCCGCGGAGCAGCTAAGCCCGTGCACCACAACTACTGAGCTTGCGCTCTAGAGCCCGCGAGCCACAACTACTGACGCCTGTGTGCCTAGAGCCTGTGCTCCGCAACGAGAGAAGCCACTGCAATGAGAAGCCCGCACACCACAACGAATGGTAGCCCCCGCTCATCGCAACTAGAGAAAGCCCGCGTGCAGCAACGAAGACCCAACGCAGCCAAAAATAAATAAATTTATGAAAAAAAATTTCCTTCCTTTTTAAGGCTGAATAACACCACCTTGTACGAATACACTCCATTTTGTTTATCCAGTTATCAGTCAACAGACACGTGGGATGCTTCCTCCTTTTGGCTCTTGTGAATAATTCTGCTGTGATCATGGGTGTACAAACATGCCTTTGAGTCCCTGCTTTGAGGCAACTCAAACTCTTGGAGGCAAATATCCAGAATTGGAATTGCTGGATCATATGGTAGTTCTACGTTGAATTTTTTTTTTTTTTCCTTTTGGCTTGCAGGATCTTAGTTCCCCGACCAGGGATTGAACCTGGGCCACGGCAGTGCAAGTGCCAAGTCCTAACCACGGGACCACCAGGGAAGTCCCTCTCCAGTCTCTCTTCTGATGTGTGGTCTGCACTCCTGGGAGCTTTGATGAATGAGACAGTTCCAGGATGAGTTGCCCTCTGAACCCCTGCAGGAGGCTTGTCAACATCACAGAGCTGGGTCTTCCTTGTATTTGACGTGCCCTGCCACCAAAAACATCTTCTTAACAACCAAGAACTATCGTGTTCTCAGATCTTTTCACACCGGCCGCCTCGCCTAGCAATTTACAAACCTACCCTGGCAGAGTAGCTTCGTACCAATAGGCAAAAAGTATCAAAGCTGGGAGCACAGGTGGGTGCTGGGCTCACCCACAAGCAGAGGTTTTGCTCCCACAGCTCCACCCCTCATAACTACCACTGAAACTCCCGGCTCAGCAAAAACACAAATTAGATCACGTCAGGGACCAACAGGACAGTCGAGGCCACGAACGCTGAAGGTCTGCTGGCTTTGAAGCGACCCCTCTTGGTACGTTTGTGCCTTGATTTCTTCATGGAAGTTCTTTTGAAATATTCCTGTCGTACTGCTGGTCAAACAAAGCCAACGTAGAACGCTGGGTGGGGACGTCATGGCAAGGCTTTGAGGGGCCCTTGTGACTTTACAGTTTGGATAGCATCTGTCGTAGACACAAATTAGGGTGCGTGTCTCATTCATCTTTTCCCCAGGAGTTATGTCTGGACTTACCTTTTTTTCAGGGGAAGCCCTCCTTTCTCTATTTTTGACAGGTTTTCTGGGGCACTTCTGTCTTCCTACTTCATCCCACCTTCCTGGTCAAATGATTTCCGAGGTTGGCATAATGGTACCCAACCTTCAGGTCTTCCCTTGATTTTGTTTTGTTTTGTTTTTTTTTTGCGGTACACGGGCCTCTCACTGTTGTGGCCTCTCCCGTTGCGGAGCACAGGCTCCGGACGCGCAGGCTCAACGGCCATGGCTCACGGGCCCAGCCTCTCCGCGGCATGTGAGATCTTCCCGGACCGGGGCACGAACCCGCGTCCCCTGCATCGGCAGGCGGACTGTCAACCACTGCGCCACCAGGGAAGGCCCGACAACAGCATTTTAATTCTTAGTTGTTGAAAGCCAAACTGCAGAGCAATGAGGAAAATATGAATACAAATGTGTACGTAGTTCACCGCAGATTGCTGTGCCTGATGCATTGCTCCTTCACAATTCAGACTTCGGGGTTTTTTAAATAAAGAAATGAATACATTTTATTAGAACTTGTTATAAATATTTTTTATTCTCAGAGCTGAAATGCTAAGCCATTAAATTTTATCTCCATTTTTTAATTAGTTATCTATTCTATACGTATTAGTGTATATATGTCAATCCCAATCTCAGACTTTGTTTTGTCAGAGATAGCATCTCGCTGCACTTGGGCACTCCTCGGTCCAGGGGAGTAGAGAGAGAACCGCCCGGAAAGAGATTGTGGGTGCTTGAGGCCACGTGGCAGGAGCCCCAACAGAGCCCCCCACCAGCTCACTTGGCATCAGGTCCCATAACCACTAATCAGAGCTGGGTCTGTAATAACCTGGAGAGGGGGGTGGGGGGGAGGCCCGTGAGACCTCCCTGCTGGCTAAGCACATCCTGCCTTTGGAGATGGGGGCACAAAGAGCAAAAGGGCCCAGGAAGTGGGCTTGAGCCTGGACTCCCAGTGGATCTCACTGACCAGTCCCCTGTCCGAGGGCTCTAGACCCAGTAGTCACCATCACCATTTCTGACTCTGCTAAAATACAGGGCACCCAGTTAAATAAAAAATTTCAGATAAGTAATTTTTAGTATGTCTCAAATATTGTACATTGCAAGGGTTACATACTGCGTGTGTACAGACGTACACATGTATACGTATGTATGTGTATATGTTGGTTTCTTAAGCTCTCCAGGTGATTCCAATGTGCACAGTGCTGAGAACCAGCAGTTAGGGTGGAAGAGCAGACAGCTGGGTGAGATCTCACACAGGAACCTGGGGGCCGGCACAGAGGTGTGGACAACTTTGGTGTTGGGGACGACAGGGGTTAGAGGGCAGAGGGCACAGAGGGCACACGAGGGGCAGTAGACAACTGCAAACCCCCGACACTCAGTGTGCGGGAGGGAAACACTGGCGGGGGGGGGGTCCATCTTCAGAAGGGAAGGTGTTGTCTTTCATGTTACAAACAGTGTTATGCTCCCCCTGGATGCCAAAGCCTGATAGAAGCCGGGCTGTGAAGCCCCCGAAGCTCTTTCCACTAGGGCAGGGTTCCCATTCTTGACAGCAAAGCAGAACCACCTATGCAGCTTTTCGCAGTGCAGCTTCTGGGTCCACCCCAGAACCGTCCAACTATAACGCCATGTGCCCGCTTTAAAAGCTATACAGGGACTTCTCTCGTGGTCCAGTGGTTAAGGCTCTGCGTTTCCAATGCAGGGGGACTGAGATCCCACATGCTGCGTGGTGTAGCAAAAGAAAAAAAAAAAGCTACAGACAGTTCTGCTGCATCATTTGGGCAAGTACCCCCTCCTCAACTCCCCTCTCCTCCTCTACCCATTTTGTGGCTTCTGAGCAAATCACTTTTCACGTCTGTTTATATCCTTCCCTTCTCTGCTAAGTTTCTGGTGCCTTCCCCTTTGAACCACCAAGAACAGGTACAATAAATGTTAATTAGACTTAAGCTAGTGGCTTGGTTTTATGAGAGACATGTTTCACAGCAAATGTTTTCAAACTTTAGCTTATATCAGCATCACTGCAGGGCCCCAGCCCCAGAGATTTTCTTCGGGGTGAGGCTTGAGAATTTGCATTCCTGACAAGTTCCCAGGTGATGCTGCTGGTTCTGGTCCTGGGACCACACTGTTTTTGTAAGAATGAAAAGGTGTTCTCAATTTAAATAAAGTCAAGGTAATCACAACTACAAGTAGAAACTAGAGATTTGGAGTAGAAATCCTGGCCAGGGCCATGTAAGGCCAGTGCTTCCTAGAGCAGGCTGTAGGCTCACTGGCCTGTAGACTGAATGACGGAGATTGCGGGGTCAGTCTAGCAGAGTGGAGTTACAAGGAACCGTGCATGAATCTCTGCTCAGCCCATGCTGGCTGTGTGACCTTGGGCAAGTTGCTTAACTTCTCTGAGCTTCAGTTTGCTCATCTGTAAAATGGGGTCGTGCTTCTTATGTATGCATACTACGCATGGTAATTGAGTAGGCATTCAGCAGCAAGAGATTCAAGTCCAGGCCATTGGGATCTCACAACCAAGCTCTAAGGCCATCTCGCCCACCTCACAGCCCCCTTCAAAGGCTTTTATAATGATTTACAAAACATTGGGTCAGAGCCTGGCACACGGTGAGCACTCAACCAAGATTGTGGTGGTTGTTACAGCTGGTGCCTGGACACGTACTTTTCTCTGTCCTTATAGGCTATGCTCAAGGACAGCCTAGTACGTGGCTTGACTACTGCATGGGTCTACAGAGTGTCAGATCCCAAGATCACCCCCATACAGGGAGGGGCCCGACATATGATGTTATGTTATACAGGTTACGTTTAGTCCTCGAGTGAGAAAAGTTTGTGAATATGTATTACTTAGAAACCTACTGGCTCATGAAGGACTTGAGTTGTTTATAAAGCCAGGCCCTCTGGTCTTCTTTTTGGAACCCAGCCCCCTCTCATGGGAAGCCACCCTGCAGAGTGGGAAGGAGGAGCCAGTAGCCGTGGCAGGTGACCTGCTGAACTAAGATGCTGGGGTGCCAGGAGGAACAGTGACTGCATGTGACGCCATCTAGTGCCCACAGTGAGCAAGTGTCCTGCCACCCAGTCTAAAATGTCTGACCATTAGATCAGCTGTAGGTGATATTCCTCTACAATCACAGGGAGGTCTGAAATGAGCTGGGATCCTGAGAGAATATTTTTAAAGGGGGTGATCTATGTAGATGCAGCAAGTTTACCCATAAACATCAAACAGCCAAAGCGCTGAGGGAGGGCAAGCCTGAGAGGGTCTCTCATAGAAGGGAGAGAACCTTCTCTCTGGAAAGCATGGATGTCAGGGTAGCCAGCTGCCCTTTTCTTCCTTTAACCGTAACTACAAGGGGGAGAATAAACTGAGATGCTTTACTAGGAACTCAGATGGGAAACTGAATGCTTTCCTTAGGAAATATGCCCAAGACAGCTCCTTGGCTTGTTAGAGAGAGCAAAGGCAAAAATTCAAGAGACATACTCTTGTTTTTTTACTGTGAGGCTGTTTTCTTTTGGGGACTGAGTATTAGCTTAAAAAATATTTGAGTATAGTCAAAGATCACTTTAAAAAAATCAATTAGAGGGCTTCCCTGGTGGCGCAGTGGTTGAGAGTCTGCCTGCCCGTGCAGGGGACACAGGTTCGTGCCCTGGTCCGGGAAGATCCCACATGACGCGGAGCGGCTGGGCCCGTGAGCCATGGCTGCTGAGCCTGCGTGTCCGGAGCCTGTGCTCCGCAACGGGAGAGGCCACAGCAGTGAGAGGCCCGTGTACCGCAAAAAAAACAAAAAAAAAAGAAAGAAAAATCAATTAGAGCACAGGGAACTATATTCAATATTTTGTAATAACCTATTAGGGAAAAGAATCTGATAAAGAATATATATATGTATATATACATAAATATGTATATATACAAATATATACATATATATATATATAACTGAATCACTGTGATGTACACCTGAAACAAAAAAGATATTGTAAATCAACTATACTTCAATTAAAAAATTTTTAGTTAAAAAAATCAATTAGATATTACCAGGTGTTTATGGTTTTTAACCATTAGAGTATGTGTCCAGGGTCAGGGGTGATAGCCATGGGGTCTGGGCCCAGTGGCAGCAATGGGACCTTGTTGGGCTAGTTCAGGGGCTTGAACCTGGCCTCCCTTTCCCCCAGCTCTGGGTAAGCTCTGCAGCTGTAATGAGGCCACCCAGCCACAGTCAGGTGCTGTCACAACAACAGAGAACCACCTCGGTTCCTCTTGTAAATAAAAGGGCTTCAGGCATTGGTGAGGTCAAGGGCCCAGCAACCTCCTGGGGCTTCTGAGCCACTTCCCATAATGATCCAATCAGAACTGGAGGGTGAGTTGATCCACCCACGTGCAGAGTCCTGGGCCTCCTCAGGTATAAGCTGCTGGGTTCCCACCAGCTCCTGAACTTTCACCCATTTCCAGATCAGTGCTCCCCTTCCCTCAAAGTCTCCCCGTTTGCCCCCTGAAATGTGTTTTACTGGAGAGAAATTTGCCTACATCCCACCCCTGCACAGACCCTCCCTTTGTTTTCTTGCCCTGACTGGAGCCGGGCCCCCTGTGAGGATGCCTCTTCCCCCATTCCTCGTATCTCGGGGCTGGGCGGGCATTGGGTACTGGCTGGCCCCACATGGCTTCAGCGTTCTGGAAGCAAGCCCTCCCTCATGTGCCAGTTCTGCATCTCAAGGCCATTTCCCCTACCTGGAGTTCATAGCCGTTCCTCCTACCTGGGGTTCATGGAGGACGTTGGCTCTTCCTGTTTCCCCCTACCTCCCCCACCCCTGACTCCTGCTGTCACCCTGGGCAACCACTGTGTCTACCAGAAGGCCCACCTGAGCGCCAACATCTGCTTCGTTCCTCAACTACAAGTCTTTACCTCCATCCTACCACCCACCCCTTCAGTCACATCTTACTTTGTCACCATGCAATACTGCTTCCCTCCATATTCTTCATCTCCAGAATCTTCTCCGACCACATCCCTGTCTTCCTCCATCAGTCTGGACCAGTGTCCCCTCTTTGCTCCTGCTGTGCCCATATGGTATCCCCCATCCCCAAACAGACAAGGTTTCCTCTGCAGGCTGCAGCTCTAGCCAAGGTTGCCTCCACCTACAGTTATGCATGAGTGAGATGTAGCTAAGGAGGGCAGATTTACCCAATGGAACCAGAGAGAGGCTTCAACTTGGAGACTCAGGGAAGGAGGGTGGAGGTTGGGAGTGACATGTGGGAACTGGATTTAACCAGAAGTTGGTTCATAGAACATTTGACCCTTCCTCCCTACCCCTGATGTAGAGGGGCAGACAGCAGTAGCCAATCCCGAGGCCAACGATCAGAAGACTCTTCTCCAAAGACACTTAAGAACCCCAGAGCAAAGACCTCTGCAAGCTGGCATTTAAGGGTTCCCATACGGTTACCTAAAAACAGAGCTCATCAGTTGACAAGGTCTACCCACCAACATGGGGCCTCAATCACCTTTTCATGGCCTCATTTTTAAGTGTGTGTAACCTATCAAGGATCACCAGACCTTTAAGAAAATCTGCAACTTGGGAAAGATCAAGATAAGCAAAAATGATCTCAAAGGATACAGAGATAATACAGGGAACTGAAAAACACACACAAAAAGTCTATTTGTTTTACTCAAATACTAATTTCCCCGTAAGAAAGGGACAGGGATCAAGAACCCTTGGAGATTAAAAATGATTGCTGAGGGACTTCCCCGGTGGTTAAGAATCCACCTGCCAATGCAGGGGACACGGGTTCGAGCCCTGGTTGGGGAAGATCCCACATGCCGCAGAGCACCTAAGCCCGCGTGCCACAACTACTGAGCCCGCATGCCACAACTACTGAGCCCGTGCTCTAGAGCCCACGAGGCACAACTACTGAGCCTGCATGCCACAACTACTGAAGCCCGTGTGCCTAGATCCCGTGCTCTGTAACGAGAAGCCACCGCAATGAGAAGCCCTTGCACTGCAACAAAGAGTAGCCCCCGCTTGCCGCAACTAGAGAAAGCCCGCACACAGCAACAAAGACCCAACGCAGCCAAAAATAAATAAATAAATAGATTAAAACTCTTATTAAAAAAAAAAGATGGCTGAGGGATTTCCCTGGTGGTCCAGTGGTTAGGACTCGGTGCTGTCACTGCCGTGGCCCTGGGTTCAATCCCTGGTCGGGGAACGAAGATCCCGCAATCTGGGGGGTCGTTAAAAAAAAAAAAAAAAAAAGGATTGTTGAAACTAACAAAAGCGTCACAGAAAACTTGGAAAATTTCCAAGAGGCACAAAAATCAACAAATGGAATATAAGAAATAAAAGATAAGTGACATGGAGGGTTAAACCCAGAGTCCCAACATTCTACTGTTAAAAGTTCCAGAAAATAAAAACAGAGAAAACGGAGGGGAGACAACTGTTTAAAAAATACAGAAGCACATTTTTCTTAGGGGAAGCACACAAGCCTTTAGGTTAAAAGGGCTCCCCCCGTGCCCCGCACCCAGACTTCAGTGCAAACAAGCATCAGGAGACCGTCGCAAAGGTTTCCACGGATCACACCCTGCTGTCACGGCAGGGGGCTGGGGGTGGGTCCTGGGGGGTCCCTGACTGAGGCCTTGGCCTCATTCTTTCAAACCAGATGAGCCGGCACTCCGCCCCTGCTTCAGTAAGACAACTCACCCCGCCGTGGAACTGGATGACCAGCTACCTCTCAGTCCCTGGCACTGGCTTGTGGAAACCAGGATTTTTTAAAAAAGTATATCCAATATCATTCAAATTGGAACTTTAAAACTGATATATATTCATTTTTAACAGGTGAAAGTCACACCACAGCATTAAAGATGACCATCTTGTGAAACTTCTTTCTATAATAAGCATCACCGGGAGGTTAAAGAATGCAGAGGCCCTGGCTTGTTGAAGCAGGATAGGGCCTGGGCATGTGTATGTTTACCAAGTTCCTCAGACCATGGCTCTGATACCGTCAAAGTTTGAAAACCACCGGCTTAGCTAAAAACGTTAGAACAGTTGAAAAACGGCACTGGGCTTTGTCAAGATCTGGTTACAGCAAATCCGACATAAGAGGGCTTCCTTTTCAACCAACACTTTCTCCACTCTCTGCCTGCCCTCCCAGCCCCTGTGACAGCCACCAGCCACCTGGAGTGACACACCATGGCTCACAGGCTGCCAGGGGAAGAGCAGCTTTGCTAAGCAACAGCTGTGGTTTTATTGTGTTTTTCAGCATTGTGGTTTTATTGTGCTTTTCCTGTTTCTTCCTTCTGCAGCACGAGAGAAAGAAGGTGGGCTTCTGAGCCTCCCAGAACGGAAGTCAGACCTCAACTCCACACTTCGTGGGGCCGAGGGTAAGTTACCCACCTTCTGACCCTTTGTCCCCCCTTCGCTCCCCCTAAAATTGTTCTGGGTGCTGAGGAGAAGGTATCTCCTCTCCATCTTCACCCTCCACCCCCTCCCTTCCAACCTGGCCATCCCAGCCCCTGGGAAAAGACCATAACAAACCCTGCAGCCTTGTGCCAAGGAAGGGCAGTGGGGGATGCGCTATTCCCTGCCCCACCCACCTCCCCTAGTTGCATTCAGCCTACGTCGCATCAGGTGTTGCCCCAGCACGGTAACCATCCAGGTAAGCCAGTCCAGGTAACCATCAGGGCCAAACATGTTATTTGTTGGTGGGGAAAGTCAGAGCAGCAGGTAGAGAATCCCTCTTCTCCGCGCCCTTGCGTCATCTGAGAGCACCAGCTTTCGATCCTGCTAAAGGCAGACAGTCCAGCATCGGCCTCACATTTCCTGGGCATATGTAGTGGCCTTTTCCCTGGACCTGTACCTACTGTCTGAGTCAGGAGGGCTCAGCTCAGCCGCGGTGATGAACCCAGACATTTCTGTGGCCGAGCGCAAGGGTTTCTTGTTTTGCTGATGAGAAGTCTGTTCTGAGTCAGGTGACTCTGTGATTCACGTGGCTTCCGTTTTGTGCCTCCATGATGGCCCATCACTGAGTCGAACGGAGAGCCCTGGAGTGTCGTGCTGGCTCTTAAATGGACCAGTGGCCGGAATTAGTCACATGTCCTAAGCTAACTTCAAGGGAGTCTGGGACTGCTGTCTTCCTGGGTATCCGGAAAGAGGAAAATAAGATCTGATGAAAATATAGCATTATTTCTGTCACTCCAAACACCCGTCCTTCTTTTCTTTTCTTTTTTTTTTTTTTAATTAAAGGCAAAAATTGGAGATAAGGGTATATTCCCTCTAGGAGAATATCCCGTTATCATGTAAAAGGCCTCTGAATGGTATTACAGTGAATAGGGAATCTATTTAATTCAGCATTTCCTGAACTTATTTGGTCATTGAGCCCTTTTTTTCTAAGTTGAATCTCCGTTGGAACTAGTATTCTAAGCTACAAACTTTGGGAAATTGTCCTCGATGCGTCAGCTGTGGCCCTTGGTTCTCTCACCTGGTACCAGCCACCTCTCAGTGCACCTCGTCTGGAGCAGGGGACGCCCCTGGAGAATCCTGGAGCATGGCTACCCCACCCCACCCCATTGTGCACAGTTCTTTCTGGGCGCCTCCCCTCCCCACCTCCTGTGATTCACATCCACTGTGCAGCCCTTTTCCAGGAACTCATAAAAGGGAGGGGTGGGCCTCAGGCACAGATGCTTATTTGGAAGGGACCCAGTTCAACCTCTGACCCAAAGAAGAATTCCCCTCGTCTGTTCAGGGTGAGGCCCTTCCCCTCTGTTGGATTCCTCCACTCGCTCACTTGCAACCCTCCTTTGGCCCTGCTGGGCGGCTCAAGCTGTTAGGCAGCGCTCTCTCCGGGAGCCGGGATCTGCTGTCGGGGACCCTGCTCCCCCTCTTCCAGCTCAGACTCCCTGGAGCAAGACAACAAAGCCTGCTCATCACACGACAGACATCCGAGCGCCCACCAGCTGCCCCCACGTCTCTCTCGGCCAAACTCCTGTGTCTTCAAATGTCTGTGACAGGGACTTCCCTGTCGGTCCAGAGGTTAAGACTTTGCCTTCCAATGCAGGGGGTGCGGGTTCGATTCCTGGTAGGGGAACTAAGATCCCACATGCCTCGGGGCCAAAAAACGAAAACATTAAAAAAAACAAACAGAAGCAATACTCTTAACAAATTCAATAAAGACTTGAAAAATGGTCCACGTCAAAAAAAATCTTTAAAAAAAAAAAAGTCCGCAACAGTTTCCAGGCCCCTCACGGCCTGCCCTCCACCCCCAGCCCCATCATCAATGGCAAGGTCTGACGCATTTCCCATCACCTTTCTTTGGGCTCAGCATTCCGGTTTCCCGATATCTTCTGGACTCCTAACTGGGTCATGTATCGTCTTGGTGATTAGTTACTCTTTCTAGCTTTGCGTTGCCTGCTAGCAAACTTGCGTTGGCTTCTGTGGCTCTGAGGCGGGCTGGGCAGGGGAAGGTGGATTTGGAGAGGCTCAGGGAGGAGGGGGCAGGGAAGAGTACTTATTGGGCTCACCTGCCAGCCCTCTCAGAGGCCAAGTTTATTTACACAGTTGCTCTCTTGCCTGCCCTGCCCCTCCTGTTTCAGGAAACTTCCCCCGGGAACCTCTGCTGTCTTCCAACATGGTTTCCCAGGGGCTGCCATGGTCTCACCAGCCCTGCTCCTCTGCCCTCAATTCATTGGCCCAGACACGGGCTCATGACCTGATTTATGGCCTTGGTGAAGGGTCTAGGCAGCCTCTCACCAAAGTGAAGGATGTTAAATGTTCTTTGTTTTGATGATATTAAGCCGCATGAGCCGTTTGTAAATTTTGGAGACTAATCCCTTGTCGGTCGCATCATTTTCAAGTATTTTCTCCCAATCTGTGGGTTGTCTTTTCGTTTTGTTTATGGTTTCCTTTGCTGTGCAAAAGCTTTTCAGTTTCATTAGGTCCCATCTGTTTATTTTTGTTTTTATCTAGTATCTCCCAGAGTAATGGACTGAAAAAGATCTTGCTGTGATTTATGTCAGGGAGTGTTCTGCCCATGTTTTCCTCTGTGAGTTTTACAGTATCTGGCCTTACATTTAGGTCTTCAATCCATTTTGAGCTTGTTTTTTGTGTATGGTGTTAAAGAATGCTCTAATTTCATTTAAATGTTCTTGATCTTGGGGAAATACTGGTCTGCAGGGAGAAGAGAATGAGGCCCACCAGCCACTGGGGCACAGGCGCCCCAGTGCAGTGCCCAGCCCTGCGGGAAGCGCAAGCAGGCTGGGCTGTGATGTTGGCTTTTACGGTCTCGTGAAGCTATGGCATGGGTCTAGCACACACGAGAGAGATGGGACAAACATAGAAAGATAGTCAAATAGGTGCATTCACTGATGGAATACAGTTGGGTATATCTGCACATATATTTAATAACAAAAACACTCAGAAAAAAAATCCTCTTCCCAGCCCTACCCTGACTCAGCATGAAAGCGACACACCCTACCTCAGTGCCCTGAGACTGTGGCCCTGGCCTGACCACCTGCTGGCCTCCCTCCTGAGGGCCCACACCTCTCCCTGTCCTCAGCGGCAGCTGAGGGTGCTACCAGCCAGTCCAGGACAGGATCCCAGCCCTGGCTTAACAGCTCTGCGGGGAACCCAAGCAACAGGAAGCAGCCAGCAGGTGCCAACAGGGTCTTGAAGCCCCGCGTGCTCCCTTGGATTTGGCTGCATCCAAGGACCAGTGCTTCGGACAGAGGGTGTGTCCATGGCTCTCAGGTGCACTCCTGGTGCCCACTGGGTGGGGGTGGGGAATGGGGGGATGGGACGCTGGTTGGCAGACCAGAGGGAGCCAGCCTCCACGCAGAGCCTCTGCTACGCTGTCCTGGGGCCGGTGGGCCCTCGGGGTCCTCCTGTGAGCAGCTCCTTCCTGGTGGTGCAAGAGAAAGCAGAGCCTCCTCTGATTTCACCAGAGCGGATGGGGTAAGAGAAGGTGAACGCAGGTTGCCAGGATCCTAAAATCCAACAGACCGGCTGCTGAGCTCATTCCTTGGCGTCTGGGCAGATGTCTTATGTGCTTCTGACACGCACAGGTCGTGGCTTTCCCGTAGCTGTGCTGGCTGAGTTACCTCCCTGGTGTTTTTCCCCTTGTGGATTTCCTGGTCCTATAACCTATTTACACCTGCCCCAAACCCTGCCTCATCAGGAGGCATGTCTGTCCCAACATGGCCACCTTCCTGGAATTCAGCCCAAATCAATACTTTGGGGGACTTCCTGCAGTGTTTCAAGGAAGCTTTGCCCACAGAAACTAAGGAGGACTCTCCAGCCCCCAGACCCTGCCATGAACACCAGCAAGTAAACAAACACACCTCTCCCGTCCATCCTCCCACCCGCTAAGCCCACTGCTCCGGCTCCACCAGCCAGACTCCTACCCAGGAAGACAGCCAAGAACGACCCCTGGTCTGAGAGTGGTGGTCAAGTCTCTAAGGAGATGGAGCTGGCTTCCAAATCTAAAACTACTTTTATTTGTGGTTGGTTCAACATAAGGTGCCATTATCAATCAGCAGAATTATAAAACTGTACAGGAGGTACAAAAATAGGCCGTTTAACTTAGATACCCTCACGTCATCAAGCTTTAAAAATACACATAAAAACTGTACAACCTGGCAGTTTATAAAATACAAAGCTAAAAAGAGGATTTTAGGTTCCACAGAGGATTGTATCACACAATTAACACAGACCCATCCAACAATTAACTGTCCACAGAGAAGACACAATGGCACAGAATTTAAAAAAAAAAAAAAATCACTTAAAAATTAACATCTTTACCCCAACCAAATTATTTATCCTTTAATGACAAAACTACTATAAGGCGTCCATCCTGTGGAAGGATACAGTATAACTTTTCCGATTCCAGTTTTAAAATGGTCAGGGGTGTTGTCCAAAGCAAATCTGATGTGCTTTAAGCAAGTGCAATTGTCACTGGATACACTTCAGAGTAAAAATTAAATAAATATAAATAGGTTAAATAAATAGGTCATTGCAAAAAGAACACTACCTAAGGTTTGCATCTGAGAATGCTGCAGAGTTGATTGGTAATGCTTTCTAGGTAAGCGGGGACTCCCCCGTCACAGCTTCTGGGACACTGAAAAGGAATACGGTACCCGCCAGACACTCAAGAGCACGGGGTGAGGCGGGTGGGGTGGGGACTTTGGCTGGAAGTGTTGGTTAAGGCTGCTCTAGGGGGGAGGCTCATCGCAGATACTGTCTTTGTGGTTTTCCAATGAATACAGAGAGGATTTAAGTGCCGATAAAAAAATCAGAACCTGTTACTCGTGGAAATCACTGTTTCATAAAGAAAACCCAGTACAAGGAAGAGTAGACACTTTGGTTTAAAGGATACCGGGTCCAACACCGGAAGGCGGAATTCTGGCTCATCCGTACAGGACACCTGGCAACTTTCTTCTAGGCAAGGCCAATGCGCCAGAGCACAGTTAACTGAAACAACTACTCCGGGATGGTGAAGGGTGGCCAAGGAAAAGAAACACTGGAAAATACGAGGAAGAGGGATTTCAGAAGCTAAATGAGCAGAGAGAAAGCTAAAGAGAATTTAAAGAGGCTCCTTACAGGCGTGCTGTGCTCTGTCTTCCAGCACAGAAGGCTGTGAAAACGGAACCAGCCCACCTTCCTGGAGGACTTCAAGGCTGAGGATCCGATGAACAGAGATGCACAATGAGAACAGTCCCGGGAAATCCAAGCCTGGCCACAGTCTAACTTCAGAGAAGAAAGTGGCCAAGAGGACAAAGCCCTGCAACCCAAAGGCCCCCCCACACCTTCGAGGTCAGATCAACCACCAGTTCATCTCTTTCACTGCGGTGATAAATGAATCGCGTTCACACAAAACCTCCCCCAAAGCATCAGGGCGAGCTCTGATAAGGACCCTTCTTCTCCAGTTGGCGGGAAGGAAGCACTTTGCTGGACCCACTAACCTGTGGCTCTTCCACTGAAATACACGTAATGGGTCGGAATAACGTCTCCCTGGGAAGAGCCTATGATGACTCTTGCACTGAGTGAGGGGGAGATGGGAGGGGACCTTTGCATCTGGGATTTTATACATCAGCCACCAGGTGGTTTAGTGACTTATCATGTAACACCAATGATTCCCAAGAGTGCAGACGCTCTGGTGCCCAGTGACAGGTGGAGCTCTCTAAAAATTGAAGTTAAAAGGACTCAATAAGCAACATGAGAATTCTGGCAGGTGTGCCAAAGACAGATTCGATACAAGGGTCAACACAAGATTTAAATAGATTATGGTGTCCTTGGGATCCCTAACAGATGCAAATAAATTCTGTCTTAAAGATGAAGATGGTGTACTTGTAAAAAGTCAAACAGCCTTCAAAGAATCATACTAAAGATCAAACAGCTCAGCAGTGACAGGACACGTGGCAGGTGCAGAACCCTCTTTTCGAGAAAGGAAGACACCTTCCCGCTGCGCCGAGCACAACAGGAAACCAGAATTCTAGAGACCAGGATGGGATAAACCAGATGGTGCCCACAAGAGACCTTTTCAAGCGGCCTGGAGGACTGACGGGTGACTGGGTTCCCAAAGGTGATGGAGAGAAGATGGACAGAAGGCAATCTGACCCCGGATCTGATGGGTGAAAACCCCAAACGCACGCCCTTCCCCACGTCCGCATCTTCTTGGCAGCACTGATATTTACTCACTGCCGTCTATCACTGGCTCGTATGAAAGCCAAGGTTTTGCCTATTTTGTTCACCTGTGTCCCTAGCATGCGATATCCTGCCCAGCTCATACAGTAAGTGCTCAAATAAAATACACTGAATAAATGAGTTTGAGAAAGTTGGGTAGTTAAAAACTAGTATTGCAAGCAGAAAAGGAATTTTAAAAAAAGCTGTCCTGGAGGCAAGCTGGGCCAAAATAGAGAGATGACATAAACCCTGGGCTGCTGAGAATGACCTGGCTACTCCCCAGAGAGAACATTCAGCAGCGACCACGAGGCAAGGCAGCTGCCTCGCCAACAGCCCCCCCCCGCCACTGCCCCCAACACAGGAAGCTGACGGTCCTTTAAATTGCTCATGGCACCTTCTCCACTTCGTACTGTCTCACCATCAGGCCCGGCGGCAAAGCGACCTGCAGAGCTGCCACAGAACAGCGCGGGAGGGCGCTGGCTCAGGAGCATCAGAGCGGGGAGAAGAAAACCGTCCGGCTGTGTTCCTGAAAAACGGACAGCGTGGTACAAGACACCACGATGCTGACCAAGGATGCCGGGGTTCCCAGGTCTAAATGAGGTAACTGATGAGGTTTAAAGATGTAGGATAATATTAAAAGGAGAAAAGAAAAAAAAGTGACATTAGGCATTAGGAAAGGAAGGGAACTGAATTCTCTGAAGGCAGAATGAGCGCTTTTGATGAGTGGCCCTCATTCAAATTCACCACCAGAAAACGTCTTACAAGGAGAAGAAACAGCGATTTCTCTGTTAGTTAGTAAAACTAGACAGTAACATTCTTCCTCCTGAGAGGAGTCTCTGGGTTCACTAGGACCGAACTGCAACGATCCATTCCCCTGGCTGGAGAAAGTACACGCAAAACGCTTCCTTACGTGGTACCCTGACTGCATTTAACCTCTAAGGCTCTCGGTAGAGAAAAGACAGAGGAGTTTTTGACTAAAACTAAAGTTAAAAATTATATTAATTTTAGGGGGAAAAAACCCCATGGTATTGACATAATTTAGAGAATATTACTTTCATACGTGTATATAGTGTTGCTATAACGTTTTACTCTTCAGCATTAGAGAATGTTCAACATATGAACACTCTTTCTGGAGGGGATGGGACTTTGGGTACCTTACAAAATAGAAGATGTATTCTATATCTTGCATTACTTCCTCACAAGCTTCAAGTTAAGTTCAGCTCACGCTAATGTAGCATTCTACAGTATGATCAAAACATAAAGTTATTAAAATCTGCCAAGAGAAACATAAAAGCCTGCCTGAAAGTGTGCGGTGACCCTGGCCTTGGCCCTCTAACCCCGGCCCGTCCTACCAGCCCCAGGGACAGAGCAGCCTCATCGCCTACCTGCTGGCCAGGGCTCTCCCCGGGTGGCCATGAGTGTCCCATTTGGCCTGCTCCCCTCTGGTCCCAAAGGCCTGTCCCTGCCTGGGTTGGAGCTGCTTTCCTTCATAGCCAGGGGACTTATCACCTCCTGCCCCCAAATGCTCCTAAACATCCCCAAGCACCCCAGGGCACGACTCCACCAAAGCCCACCATTCAGGCCACCGGTGCCCTGGGCCACAGCTGTCTCAGAACGCAGCATCCTCTTTGTTTCTGAGAGACCCGTAGACACAGACTCACCTTCCAGAGTTCCAGTCTGGCCTCTCCCCACACCGCGTCCCCACCCTCAAGGCTCTCGCCACCCCCGAGGAAACACTGGTTACAATGACCTGGGAACCTGTGGGCGCGTCTGTGATCAGTGAGGCATCTCCGATCCCTGGGGGTGGCGCCCTCTGAAGGTCTTCCTCCTCCTGGGCACCCTCTCCTCCGGAGCCCTGCTTCTAGGGGAGGCTGCACTTAGTGCACCTCGGCCCGGCTGGTCCAAGAGAGAGATGCTCCCGGTCCCAGCACGTAGGCACCACTGAGGGTTCCCTCAGCTCTCTTCCTTAAGGGCCCACACAGTGGCATCTCACAGGAAGTTTTAAAAGAAACGGAAGTCTGAAGCGAGTTTATCCAGGAGAAGGCAGAGGGTGCTCCCCTCTGCCTCTGGGAATGGCCCTCCTTCGCAGCCGTCCCCCGATGGTCAAGCTTTCACGGCCAATGTCTTCCCAGCTCCCTCGTGGGTCGGGAGGGGGGGCGGGGTCACGCCTCCCACTTCCCGGGGTCAGCATCCTCCCCTGCTGGCTGCAGAGCAGGCAGCTCGAGGCACTTGGCTTTGCAGCCTGGTCTCCCTGCTCGGCAGGAGACGCCAGGCTGTGGCTTGTAGAGACCAGGCCCTTGGTCCCAGCGGGGCCGCCGGCACGGAGGCCGCCTGGCTCAGAGGGCGTCTGGAGTCACTGGGGGCCGGGGCTCGGGGGGCTCGTGGTAGTAGGGCTGGAAGGGCCTCTCGCGGCGGCACAGCTCCATGGCACGGTAGGTGTGGGAGAGGAGGTGGGGGAAGCGCGAGGTGAAGTAGCGCACGAAGCCGTCGGGAAGGGGGCCTAGCGTCTCCCGCACCTCCTCGGGCAGCTCCCGGTAGTGGTGCTTCTGTAGACGGGAGGGGGGGCGACACAGACCCGCGGTCAGCAGAGAGGAGCCCGCGGGACCCGGCAAGACCCTCGCTCAAGAAACACCGACCGTTAGGCCGCGTAAAGGAACCACCCACCAGCTCCTGGCGCCGCTTCCCCTCCTTCCGGGGAGGCCTCGGAGCCGAGCGGGGAGGGCGGGGCGAGGCCGGTGAGGGGAGGGCGGGGCCCGCCCCGGGGCGGGAAGGGCCCCCGTCAGAAGGAGTTTATTTGTGCACATCCAGGCACCGAACAAGTCAGCAAAGGATGTAGCACCCGGGAGCCCGCTTCTAGCAGAGGCTGCACTGTGACCTGTATCCCCGCCTCAACATCCCTGGAGAGAAAGTTCATTCAGGGGAAGAAACAGCCTCTAGTGTTTCCTGTGCAGCCAAGGCCTCCCAGCCTCTGTAAGGTCCTCATCCAGAGGGGCTGGAGGACCCCCAGAGAAGGGATATGAGCAGGGGGGGCTGCGCTGCGGCCCCGCCCGGACCGCCGTGTGCTCATAGCCCTCACCTTATTTCTCATGGCCCGGAGGAGATCTCGGACAGAGCCGCCTTTATAGGTTCTGAATTTACGCAGATCTAGGAAAAAAACAAGGAAGGCAATGTAACAGACAAACAGATTTCGAAAGAAAACAATTCCTGGGGCTCCTGGGGATCAAGCAATCGGACCAAATCATGACCTAACTCCATTCTTGTCACTGACAGGCGCACTTCCCCAGACTGAACCCCAGGGCGGCAGTGTTAGTCTGAATTCCACCTCCCTTTCTCACCTGCGATCAGAAATGACCGCTGAGGGCATGACACCTGTCACTGACCTGTCACTCTGAGAGACAACTGGGACACACGTCAGAGCAATGGTGTGACCTGTATCCAAACCACAGGAAGCCTCAATCCCAGAAGCGGTATTTGGAGCCCCAAACGGCCTGGAGTTGCCGTTTCCACGTCTGCTTCTCAGAAACAGCTGCTGTTTTTGCACCGCTTCCACCAACACTGACCCCGGGGGCACCGTGAGGTCACCTGTCTGGAGGGGGACAGTGATGTTCTCCCTCCAGTCCATCTTCACGACAGCCCGCCCGCCGCGCTCCAGCTGCTTCACTATCGGGCCATCTAGGGACTCCTTCTCTATCCGGTCACTCACGTCCTGGGAGGGGGACAGGGCAACAGGTAACAGTCAGTGTGCAGAGGCTCTGAGAGCCAGAGGACGGACACTCTGAGTGCCGGGACGGCCACCCCTGCCTGAGCCTCAGCCCAGAGCCGGGCAGCAAGCGTCCTGCCTTCTCCCCTGTCCATCACCTCTTCCCTGGGAGCAGCCCCGTCTGCCACTCGCTGAGGAGAGGCCGACACGGACCATCTCCACCTCAGACCTACAGTGCCTCGCCCGTGTTTCGCACATACAGGGTCACGTGTGCAATCCGTATTCATCTATGAACCAAAAAAAAAAAAAAAAGGTCCATTTTGATTCGCATCCTGTGACTTTTGTGTACCCACTGGAACAGGACATGCTCAGAGCCATGACTGATGCAGGGTTGTCACTCCTCATTCAAACAATTAGGAAAGACAGACGAAGCCAAGACTTCTTTCAGAGGAGAAAAGCTGGTGACAAGAGTGTGGGCTCTGGAGGCCCCGGCCCTGGATCTAAATCCTGCTCGGGGTCCGAAGTATGCACCTGAGCACGGGCCTCTCTGAGCCCCGGCCAGTGAGACAGGTCCACCAAGCAGCCTCATGGGGCTCACGGGCCCAGCCACTCCGCAGCACGTGGGGTCTTCCCGGACCAGGGCACGAACCCGCATCCCCCGCATCGGCAGGCGGACTCTCAACCACCGCGCCACCAGGGAAGCCCTGGCTTTTCTTTCTTTGATGAAGATGAAGTCAGACTGGCTGACCGTCTAACTTGCAGTTGCAGGAAGAAAGCCTTGGTGGGGGGGGATTGATGGTCAACTCGGGTACACGGGGGGCACATGGTGCTGAGCCGCAAAGTCGGTACAGCTAGTGACGTGGATGGAAGCTGGGGGTGTTCGCAAGACACGTGACTTGGAGATACTGAGAGTTTACATCCTAACCCTGGTGGGGTGAAGGTCCCTTTGTGTGAGCTTCATTCCTGCTCTATATCTTGTGATCATCAAAGTGACCTGGATAGGGACCTCCCTGGTGGTCCAGTGGCTAAGACTCTGCGCTCCCAATGCAGGAGGCCCGGGTTCGATCCCTGGTCGGGGAACTAGATCCCACATGTATGCCGGAACTAAGAGTTCACATGCCGCAACTAAAGAACCCACATGCTAAGACTAGGGAACCCGCGTGCCAAACTAAGCCCTGGTGCAGCCAAATAAATAAATAAAAAGAAGGACATTAATCAAAAAATGTTAATAATATTTAAAAAAAACACACATACAACAAAGTGACCTGGCTAGTGTGAAGGTCCCTGGAAGACACCTGACCTCAGACGTAATGTTATCGCACACTTAGAGTACAGTATAGTGTAAACATGAACTCTTATATGCACCGGGAAACCAAAACGTTCATGTGGCTCACGTTATTGCGATATTTGCTTTATCAGGGTGGTCTGGAGCCAAACCCGGTCTGCCCGTATGGAGAAAATATATTAAAATGTCAACTGTGGTTATCTCTCGGTTATGGAATTACGGGGTCATTTGTTTTATTCTTTGTCCTTTGCTGTAGTTTCTGGGAAAAAAACTGGAAAGGTTACATGAAAATTTTTGATAAAGGAAACAAATGTCTCCACCTGGAAGAACTGGAGCTGCTTTTCTAGGCTCCAGAAGAACGGGTGTTTCAGCACATGCTTCGCTGACGGGCGCTTCTGAGGATCCATTGCAATCATCTTCTCTATTAACTCCCGGGCAATAACGTCTTCTACAAAGGAGGAAAATAAACATGCAACTCGTTATTACCAGCCTATTACCTACCTGTGCTTATTACCACAAGCAAATACCCAAAACCCTGACAGTCTGCATGCCCTGTGACTCAAGGTTCTACGGACAGGAACTCAATCCAATAACATAAGAGCTTGCACAAGACTTCAGCTAAGGAGAGTCCTCACTGCGCGGTTAGTGAAAAAGAGTGATTGGAAATACTCGATACCAGAGGCTCGGGTGACACCATTGTGCCTCCACGCGCTGGACTGTGGGCCACCAGGATGACGTGCTGGCTGAATGCGGACGGACGCAGAGAGAGTCAAGATGAAGTTTAAAAACGAGCGTGCTGCAAAATACTATGCACTATTTAACCCCATTTTTATAAAAATATGCATACATGTCTAGATAGATGATCAGAATAATAGATACAAAGGTATTAGTAGCAGTCATTCATCACTGTATAATGGGATTCTAGCCTTTATGCTAATCTGTTTTGTCTCCAGGGAATAAGGAAAATTAATCCATGGGCAAAACAGTAAGATGGTTTAAATTTTTTCAAAAGGCAACAGTGGGGTGTCACGGGCCAATTATAATGCGGGAAACCCTGAAGTCAGGCAGAAAGACTTGTCACCTGCGTGCCTGGAGAGCGAGGACCCAGCCCGTCTGTCCTCAGCCCAGGCCGCACGCGCTGACCACTGGCCCGCACACGAGAGCCCAGTGTATGCAGCATGGCCTTTCCGTCTCCCCAAACGTCAGGGCAGGAAGGGACCTCAGATTATTTAACCCTCAAGAGTCACAAGCTGGAAAACAGAGGTCCCCCAAGGGGGCCTTACCCAGGTCACACAGGTCATCGTGTGACCTGAAGGAACCTGGGAGCTGCTTGGCTTTAGAAGGTGGCGCTTCGAGGACACCCTACCCAGCCCTCCACCAGCTCTGGACCCAGTCGTCAGTTCACTGAGGCCCACAGGGCGAGCAGCTGGAAAGAAGGGCCTCCGGGGAGTCAGAGCCGGCCCCACCCCCGCCCACAGGGGCCGCTCCCGAGGCCCCCCAGCCCTGCTGCCCGCTTACCGTGCTTCTCAGGGTGCAGGCAGTCCAGGCTGCAGGCGCCCAGGAGGATGTTGGCCTGCCGCTGCAGGGACTTGCCAAAAGGGTGGCTGCCCTCAGATATCACGTAGTAAAAGACGCAGCCCGCAGAGAAGATGTCCACCGTGTAGGTCTGAAAAGAAACTCGGGGCATCAGAGGGCTTCAGGGGAGAATTCTCATTCTAAGTCAGCAGCAGAGGAGGGGGTGTTGCTGCTGATTCTTCCACCTAGAAGGTGCCTTAGGAGAGCCGGCTGAAAGTTCTGACGGCCTCAGAGCGGTGCTGGGTGCCCCGCAGGTCCCACACAAGTGCTGGAGGTCCCAGTGGAGAACTGGGCTCTGGACCCAATGCCTGCGATGCCTGCTGGCTCTGCCACTGGCCCTCGGAAGCCCCTTGGTCACTCTGCACCTCAGCATCCATGACCATGAAACGAGGAGGACCCCATGGGGCTGTTGTGAAGATCAGACGCACACGTTTAGTGTGGAAACGGTGGCTCAAACCAGTGCTCGGCCCACAGGACGCTCTCTCCCTGCGGGTAGTTATTCCTCACCCAACCAGCATGCAACTCCTCGTGGGCAGGAATTTCTGTGCGTTTGCTTCCCTGTTGTACCCCCAGGGACTTCCAAGGTGCCCACATATGACAGGTCTTAACACTGGGTTAATAAACGAAATAAAACCAGTTTTTGGTGGGAATACCTTGGTGGTCCAGTGGTTAGGACTTCGCACTTTCACTGCCGAGGGCGCGGGTTTGATCCCTGGTCAGGGAACTAAGATCCCGCAAGCCACGTGGCGTGGCCAAAAAAAAAGAGTTTTTGGTTCAAAAACAGTCCCAGAGAACATATGTATATGTATAACTGATTCCCTTTGTTATACAGCAGAAACTAACACACCATTGTAAAGCAATTATACCCCAATAAAGATGTTAAAAAATAAATAAATAAAATAAAATAGACAAAAAAAACCCAAAACAGTCCCAGAAAAAGATTAGTTAACAAATTTCCAGTGAGCTCACTTTGATGTTATCTAATAACACGTCTCACTTATCCCGTGAAACCATTCCATGCCTACAGATGAAATGTGTGTGTATGACGCCTAGCATGTCTACATGGGGTGTTACACTGGGATGGCTCCCGAGCACGGCGTGGGTCCCTCACGTCAGGCCCCACCACTCGGATTCTCCACCAGACAACGTGAGGCTCTAGCGAGAGAAAGCCAGGAGCTCGTCACCTTCCTCACTGGAGAAAACACACCCTTCACAAGAGCCCTGTGAGGTGAGCAGAGCAAATGTCACCATCCCCAGATGAAGACACGGACAGAAAGGCTCAATGACAAGCCCAGGGTCACTGCTGGATAGGGACAAACCAGGACAAGATGCAGGTCTTATTCCTGAGCCCAGTCATCTTTGTTCTACTTCACCAGAATGTTCCTTAGGTGGGTGACAGATTCAGGACAGGAGGAACAAGTCCACCACCACTGAAGCGCTCACCTGGTGGCCACTTCTCACCTACTGACTGTGTCGTTAATGCTCTCCGTGTTCCGTTTTCTGCAGCTCAGGCTGCCTGACTCTCCAGCATCCTTACCACTCATGCTGCCCCCTGGGGGCTTGCGTCCCACATGCTGGGCCCCTCTGCCCCCAACTCTATGGGCTCATCTCTAGGCTCAGTTATGTTCTTTCCCAAACTCATTTCTGCCACTTATCCTTGTAGTTTAAATACTCCATAAGCTGAAAAAATACACGGGCCGCCAAGTTTGAGGTAAGCTGAATCTTTGGAAAGACTCAATGCGAAGGAGTTGCTACAAAAACTGCTGTGGAATTAGATGTGGGAGACTCAACTGTAAGCGACAGGACATAAATAGCTGAAAGCTGGGATTCTGCTTCCAAATCGCTTAGGAGGCGTCTGAAATGTCTAAGTCTCGATCGAGAAGTCACCGAAGGCATGTGAGTGTGCTGCACGCAAGCGAGGAAACGAACAAGTCCATTCAGTTGGACCCAAGTCAAAAAAAAGATCTTGTCTTACATCAAAGACTTCCTTAAAGAGTCACATTACTTACTTACTAAGTTAAAATAAAATGTTTAAGGCGTGTATGTATTTCCTTATGCTTTTTCATCGTAACTGACCTTTTTGATTAACTGACCAGCTGCGGTCCCCAGTGAGTAGGATAAGAGGCTCCACTGAATCTAATCTATTTTAGGATGGCTGATCCCATCCAGATCTGGTCGGGGAGCGCCAGATAATCCTCCAATGTCTTGCTGGGCTAGAAAGCAAGGTGCTCAAACACGACTGGGCTCTCAGCAAAAGGATGCAGGAGCCAGCGCGAAGGGGCTCCTGTTGGCCAAACTGGAACAATTTGAGTA
Source organism: Monodon monoceros (assembly GCF_005190385.1). Classification (NCBI taxonomy): domain Eukaryota; kingdom Metazoa; phylum Chordata; class Mammalia; order Artiodactyla; family Monodontidae; genus Monodon; species Monodon monoceros. Next base: position 23,069,971 of record NW_021703786.1, read on the forward strand.
CCAAAAGGAATAGGAACAAAAACAAACAAAAATGAATAAGGACTACAATGGACTATACTGCTATTTTTTTTAAAATCCATGAGTCCACAGAGAGAGAGAGAGAAAAGGAATATAAATAAAGTTCTTCTTTACAGAAAAATGTCAGCTAATAAATGTAGACTTTCTACTGAATGCAGTGATTCAGGCAAGGATTGCCCATGGATGCTGAACCATCAGGTGAGTGACTGTTGGTAATGCGATATTCACGCTCTGCCAGAGTATCGCCCCACACAGTCCTAACAAAGGGGAGATGCCAGTGTCACCGCCTGCACCAGCTGCTTCAACTCGGCATCACCATTAGGGATGCAGTAATGGTACAACCCGACTGGGACTGTTCTTACCAAAAACACTTAACTTGAATCTAGTCAAGCCCTTAGACCTATGTCTAGTTCACAGGAATACAAGGAACAGGCAAGTTAAATACCACCAAGAGGAAATGAGTGAGCGAATCCCGAGTGAGGCATGCTACAGAGAAGTGCCCCGACTCTGCAAAGAGCCACCGTCGTGGGACAAGAAAGCTGGGAGAACTGTGTTGAGGAAAGGAGATAGTTGAAGCGCCATGTAACATACACACCTAATTGGGTCCTGCTTTACAGAAACCAGCTCTATAAGAGACATTTGGTGAACAACTGGGGAAACTTGAATATGCATTGAACACTAGGTATCAATGGAAACAGTATTAATGGCTGAGGTGTGAGCATGGGTAGGTGGTCAGGAGGTAGAATGTACCTGTCCTTGGGAGACGTGTGCTGAGTTGTTTAAGGTAAAGGGCTGGGAGGCCTGCCACTCGTATTCGAATGGTTGCGGGAACAGACAGAAAGTGAAAAATACGGACGAATGTTGAATCTGGGTAGAGATACAGAGGTATTCACTGCTCTCAATTTTCTGTATGTCTAAAAATTCTCAAAATAGAAAGCTGGAAAAACAAAAACAAATTAAAAACAGAATGAAAACTGGAAGTTTGCTCACCTTACGCAAGTCCTGATTTTCCAGTTGCCCAAAATAGGGGGGGAAAGGATTGGAAGAGTACGGGGGAAAAAAAGAGACAACTGCCTACATTCACCCCTTTCATTCCTCTGGACAGAAGACAGTGTTAGAGTGCCGGCAGAGTGCTGCTGGGGGAGAAGCTCTCCGCTACAGAAACGTCCCTCTCTGGCAGTGAGCGCTCCAGCCCACCTCCCTGGGCCTGGAGGCTCTGAATCCCCCGGGAACAAGAGGCTGCTTCTGCAGTTTTCACAGAGCCACGCCTACACTCACGGGGTTCTCCTTGCAGTCTTCGCTCAGCATCTCCGGGGCGATCCAGCCTTCTGTGCCGGGCACCCCTGAGCGGCGGCTGAAGCTGTGTCTGCCCACTGCCAGCTTCTTACAGAGGCCGAAGTCGGAGATCATGGCCTTGATCCTGCCGTGTGCGCTGGGCATGGAGAGGAGGATGTTGTGTGGCTTCAGGTCTCTGTGAACTAACACAAAACTCCAGGTTAGTCCTGTGCTTGGACTCCTTCTGCGATGGGGATGGGCCCTCCTCAGATTCTCAACAGACCCGCTGCTGCCTGTAAAGGTTCTGGCTCTCAAATGTGTTAAGTCCTCTCTTTCTTCAACAACAGGGACCCGGTGAGGCAGCAAAGAGCTTCGACAGAGGCAAGGCCCACCTGAGCAAGTTGTCCCCCCGCCTGATAAGGGGAGGCTTCTCACCGATGTTGAGGGAGTGCAGGTGGGCCAGGCCCGAGGTGGTCTGCTGCAGCAAGGTGATGGGCTCCAGGCCGAGGTGGGCAAAGTCTTTCTGCTCCACGTACTGCAAGAGACACGAAGGCTGGGTCACGGCACAGGGCCCTCAGGACTTCGCTCCTCAGCATACCTTCTCTCTCTCTTTTTTTTTTTTTTGCGGTACGCGGGCCTCTCACTGTTGTGGCCTCTCCCGTTGCACAGCACAGGCTCCGGACGCGCAGGCCCAGTGGCGATGGCCCACGGGCCTAGCCACTGCGCAGCATGTGGGATCCTCCTGGACCGGGGCACGAACCCGTGCCCCCTGCATCGGCAGGCGGACTCTCAACCACTGTGCCAGCAGGGAAGCCCTCTCTTTTTTTAAGTGATTCAATTTTATTTAGAAAAATTCGGCCCGAAGGTTTTTGCTTTAATAAACATTTGGTATTGGGTCAGCTCGTTTTCTTTGATCATATTTTAACAAACAAATGGGAAGTTTTACTGACAATATTCTCCGTTCAAATCCGTATTTTCCAGCAGACTTTCTTTTCCCCTGAAAGACTGACTTAAAACAAGCAAACAAACAAAGCTCCAGCTTACTAGTTTATAATGAGATGACGAGAGGGTAGGAAACCCAAGTTCATTGCCTCCTACAGGTAAGCCTGCAATGAAGCCAAATGATACTGAAATATCACAGTTGCACAGCCTGGAAACTGCGCAAAAGGGGTTCAATGGATTATCTTAATGACTCAAGTCATCAACTAGCATCCCCCTAGCCCACACCAGCCCTGACCGGCGATGGGAGGAAGGATCAACCAGGTTTCCTGGAGGCCAAGAGGGAGAGAGGTACCAACTGCAAAAGCACAGACTGCCCCGGGCAGCCAAGGGGACCACACAACTAAATCTGGGGAGAGGGAAGTGCTCTACATTTCCACTGTTGGCGGTTAAAATGGGTACATACCCTTGTCAGCATGCATCAAACCGTACATTGAAAACGAATACCTTGTATTGTAACCTCAATAAAGTTACTAAAAAAAAATTTAAAAAATAAGTAAACTGGCAGTCCCTAAAACTGCACTCGAGCTGCCGGGAGAAGGGAGCCGACGGTGGCGCTGGCAGAGCCATCAGTGACTTGGGGCCACCCACCTCCTGCAGGGTGGCCGCGCACAGCTCGATGGCGATGTACTGGAACTGCCGGTCCCTCTCGGTGCAGAAGTAACGGATCACGTTTGGGTGCTCGTCTGACTCTCGCAGCAGCTGGACCTCACGGTCTGCGAAACTAAAACACTCGGGGAGGATCCTCTTGACGGCCACGTCGCGGTTGTCAAACATGCCACTGCAGGACGAGGAGCGGGGTTGGCTGTGGAAACGCCAGGAGAACCCTGGGCCTGCGGGACTCCTTCCACCTGATGCAGCGTCTGCCTCGAAGGCCTCACAGCCTGGGGGGCCCTGACCAACCGCCCAGCGGCCCCGCGGCCATCACTTCCCTCTGTGGGGAACTCTTCCATCTGGTCACTGTGATGACCCCACTGTGCCCCTGGAGCCGATGGGAGCTTGCACGTGAGGTGGTGAAGGCTCAGGGCTCTCCAGGCCACTCACCGGTACACAATTGTGCCCTCGGCTCCGTGGCCCAGGACGTCCTTCGGACAGAATGAGATTTTCCCAACTATCACCATGCTGGTTTCCTCATCTGGGACAGAACAGAAAAAAGGACAAACATAACCTAACAACCTTGAGGCTAGAGTGGCTACAAGCTTCCTGAGCTCAGACTGAGGGGCCCTGGAGAGCAGGAGCTGCTGGGCCCCCTCCCCAGTCACGCCCAGGGCCGACTCCTCGCCTGCCCCTGCCCTCTGTTCCAGCTTTTACTTTCACTACTGTGAGGACAGAAGCCTGAAGACAGGGCTTCTCTACAGATCCACCCAAAGGTCTGCACCGGAAACATGCAGGTAGTGCCGGGGGATGCGTGAGATGGAGAGACCAGTAGCAGTGTCCAGCCTGAGACTCAGGACTCTGAGGTCTTCTGCACTGGTTCCACATCAATCCCCTCAGACTATCGGCCCTGACCACCGGCCTGAGCCTCCCCTCCCGCATGAAAGCAGACCAACAGCTGCACCTTTGCACGTGGCCACCGGCCGGCCTCAGGGGTGCTCTCGAACCAGAGGGCCAGTGCACCTCTGGTCAGCAGCGACTCTCAGCCCTCTGTGCAGCAAGATGGAGGGAGGGCCACGGTGGCTCCCTCTGCGGGTCAGAGGTCTCGGGATGGGGCAGAAGCCCCGCCCCCGGAGTGGGGGGGGAGGGGAGGTGAGACCTCGGTGAACCCTTGGGAACAGCACTTCGTAATCCCGTGGAGACCCCCAGGAAGGGCATGGGGCTTTACGGTCCTCAGGTCGTGCTCCCGCGAAAGAGAAGGCGGCACCAAAATGGCAACTCGCTTTACCCTCGTCATCCTGCTCCGGGAAGGGGCTGGTGGCGGCCCTGGAGGTGGAGCCGCTGGAGTGGAGCGAGTGGTTGGAGACTCTGGGGGACGTGCTGGGGCTGCTGGTGGCCGAGCTCTCCGAGTACTGTCCGCACGAGTCCAGGAGGTCGGTGTCCTGGGCTGCGACGTCTCCAGGTGGGTGGAAGGGCAGTTGCTGCTGTTGCAGGAGCTGGATCTTCTCCAGTTCCTTCTGAAACCGCTGGTGCTGGAGCTGCCGCTGCTGACGTCTGCTCTGGGAAGAGAAACCCACACCCCGGCCAGTGCAGCCCGGCGCCCAGCGCGCAAGCGGGCGGGGACGGGGCAGGCTCCTGCGGCGGAGGAAGAGGGGACGCTTGAGGTGACCCCACGGGGCAGCACGAGACCAGTGAGAAGGCCGCGGGGGGGCAGAGCGATCAGAGCTCTTCCTGCCAGTTAGACTTCCCAGTACAGCCCATCCCCCAACTGGAGGGGCCCTTCAGGGGCAGCAGAGGGGGGATTCCACTGGAGGTGGAGGGCTGGGCCAGATGGAGGGGGTTCCAGTCAACTCTACAATTCTGGGACTTTTCTGAAAGTCTGGGGGACTTCCCTGGCGGTCAAGTGGTTAGGACTCCACACTTTCACTGCCAAGGGTGCGGGTTCAACCCCTGGTCGGGGAGCTAAGACCCTGCCTGCCCCAACGTGCGGCCAAAAAAATAAAAAAAATCCACAAAGTCTGGGAATTGTTGCAAGAGCGAAACGAAACAGGAAGAGTGGGTACCAGGTGGCTGAGAGTGTGGTGGACACAGGGAAGACCCAGGCTTGCTGTCTACCATTGCCGTGCACATTACAGAGGTTGGTGCACAGATCACCAGCAGTGCAGAGGCGGGGACGCCACTGGGACTCAGGGCCACCTGGCCATCTGCCCACAGCTGCACAGCCAGGATGTGGCAGAGCGGGGCTGAAACACAGGGAGCCTGGCCGAGGTCCCACTCCCATTTCATCATGCTGCCTTCCCCACACCCCACACTCTTCTCATTTAGTCTGTACAGTTCATTCCATCATACTTTGAAGTGGCAGCGACCTGTGATTATTAATTACTACCCCATGCGTGGGAAGGTGGCTGCAGGGATGGGTGTGTAGCCAACACCCGCCTGGGAGTTTTCTAGAGATCTCGCTCTCTTTCTTTCAACTTGGGTTGTAATCCTGGAAATTCCATCTACTAGCTGAGTTACCTTGGGAAAGTTATTTAACTTCCCAGAGTCAAGTTTCTTTATTTGTGGGTAGGGGATAGATAAGAATAAGAACTGGGTGAGGCTAAAAAAAAAAAAAACAATGCAGGTGGACACATTTTGACAAATGGAAAATGCCACAAAGGGCTTGTCATCCTCATTCCTCCACGGGGATGTGAGCTTTTGGAGCACTTGTGTTCTGAGGTGGTAAGGTTTCAATGCTCCAAGCATCTTGATGAAAGAATGTTTCTCCAGGGAATTCCCTGGTGGTGCGGTGGCTAGGACTCTGTGCTCTCACTGCCGAGGACCCAGGTTCAATCCCTGGTCGGGGAACTAAGATACTGTTAGCTTTAGCTGTGTGGTGAGGCAAAAAAAGAAAGAAAGAAAGAAAGAATATTCCTCCAGAATATTTTATCCAACCCACAACCTACTCAACTATGTAATTTTAGCCACTTATTTCCAACTAGAAAGTTGAAGGAATAACCGTGCCGCCTTTCTCACTCTATCTGATATCTCTAACAGGCAGGTTTCTTTTTTTTTTTAAGATTTTTAAAATTTTTAATGTGGACCATTTTTAAAGTCTTTATTGAATTTGTTACTATATTGCTTTTGTTTTCATGTTTCGGTTTTTTTGGCTGTGAGGCATGTGGGATCTTAGCTCCCCGACCATGGATCAAACCCTCACCCCCTGCACTGGAAGGCAAAGTCTTAACCACTGGACCGCCAGGGAAGTCCCTAAACAGACAGTTTTTAAGGGAGGAAAGTTTAATAACAGATTTTCATGTATTATGTGTAGTCTTAAAAAAAGAAAATACAGTTTTTAAAATGATTTGCAAGCAAGGTTTCCAAATCAGTTTTTACAGTCAAACTATAAGATGTAGGTACAAAATTGTCCTTTCCTGAGAAGTGAGTGTCTCTTTAATTACAATGTTTTTGAAGATAAGCCAATATTGACTTTTAAGTGGGAAAAGAAATGTATTTGCTTCTTTGCCGCCTTTGTCTGGACCCCACTAACATCGGGTGATGGGCAAAGGTTCAGAAACACGTGGGAGGGGAAAGGGAAGGAGTGGAGCTTTACCAGGGGGTAGGTGATGATGAAGGCCACCCAGCCAATGAGCAGGAAGGTGCTCAGGATGATGGTGGCCATGTCCTTGAGCATGGAGTCCACGGGGGCCTCGGGCCTGGGTGGGGCATGAGCGAACTTCTCTTCCACATCTGGAGAAACTGTGGTGGGTGCGTTTTCTGAAGTCTGGTCAACCAGGTCGATAACCTTGCATGGGAGAGAGTGGCGACATCACTGCAAAATTTCTAGTCAGATATAAATGAGCCAAACAACAAAGAGAGGCAATGACTATTTACGAGTCATTTACAATGACTATTTACGAGGAATGACTATGCTGTGAAACATGTTGGATTTTTTTAAAGCCCACCCAAAGACCACAAAACCAGATAATTGTTGCCTTTTTCAAAGCAACTGCCTTGGGAGGCTATGCACTCTTGCAGTGATAGTATCATTACTCAAAAACGGTTTTTAGAGAAACACTTTTGAAAGTGCCTTCAGATACTATATTCTTTTGAAAATCCTTATTAAAGGCAAAAACATCCTTTCATGGTAGATCTGATGTTTGGGGGAACTCTGAAATCATAGGTAACAAGTCTGGCGGAAGGTTGGTAGTCAATTTGGTAACAGCATTTCACATTAAAAAGGAAAACCGCACACACACACACACACACACACGCACATGCGCGCACACACAGCTATAAAGTAATAAAGCAGCTTTCTTATGTTGTTTGTAAACTTTCAGTGCAACTCCAAACACAAAATCACATATTCAAACAGTCCACTATTTTTCAAAGTTTTTAAAAAGCATCAGAACCCTCTGTTAGAGCCCAAAATTAACTCAGGTAAAGTGGAGCTTCTGCCGAAGCGCCTCAGAATCTCTAGGACTTCAAGAAAAATGCATTGATTTGTTCTCAAACATCTACTGTTCCAGGTGTGCCATTATCACTTGCCTGGTGAAATGGACACACAGCCTCCTTGGCATCCCACACGCTCACAGTTCTCACCGCCCAGACTAACGCAGTGCCCTGCCTCCCTCTCCTGCAGCCCCTCCCACAGGGCGTTGCGGGGGGGGGGGGGGGG
>NW_021703786.1:23077613-23106078 GCF_005190385.1 Monodon monoceros
GGGGGGGGGGGGGGGGGGGGGGGGGGGGGGCGTGGCTGGTGGCAGCTGAGGAATGTTTGCTGAGCACGTGACCAGAGACAACACTCATTTAGTTACATTTGCTCACGTGTGTTTGTTTTAAAAAGTTAGTCTTATTACCAGATAAATGCACCTCAGAGTATTTTCACGGACTTTTAAAGGACTCTGTTCAAAATTAAACGATTAAACAGGAAAATCTCAACTACAGCCATCTCTGGGTGTTCGGTTACGGGTATTGTTTAATCTTCTTCTTTAAACTTTTATTATTTTCTAAGTGTTCAATAACAAATATGCTTGGCTTTAATCAGATCAAAATCAGATCAAGATTTTAGGGCGCCAGTGCTATCTCCAACCTGGCTCCCTCCAGAGATGAGGGACAACTCACTGCACCCGGGAATCTTAAACATCCATGGATTTTCTTCTCCTTTCTCTCTGGATAAAATCTAAATCTCTAATGCGAATCTGACGCCATCACAGCCCTCACATCAGCCAGCCGCTCCCCTGCTCCTCTGACCCTGGCCACGGCCCGTTCTCAGGCCGGGACCACACAGCAGGGCTGCAGGAGCCGCCAAGCCCGAATGGTCGGACCCCCAGCCCGGCTCCCACAGCCACCCTCCAGCCTCCCCACCTGCTCCGTGCCCCAGAAGGCTGCCCACCTGGGCAAAGCGATGGGCTCCCTGCCCCCAGTTTCCGGCAAGGACACCAGCAGATGAGACAGAGCTGGAGTTCTGTGGGGCTGCCGCCGCGTCTCATCTGAAGCTCCAGGCTCCTGGTCTGGGGCCCGATCCACTCCCTCCCCACACGCTTCAGGCCCAAGTACGCTCAGAGAACCCCAGAACTGCCCACAGTGTGAACGAAAACTCCCCTCAAATCATGCTAGCCTGGCTGGCCGTCTGCCTCCAGCTGAGACCCTGACAGCAGGCTGTCTCCCGGGGCTCAGGAGGGCGGCCTGGGCCAGGGCCTCCCCGCTACTCCACACCCATTCTGTGGGTGCCCTGGGTCCCCGCCAAGCAGGCCACTTTCAACAGGCCATGCCTGGCTTCAGAAAACCTCAGTCTCCCCACCTGCTCTCTTTGTCAGCTCTTCGCTTGCTGCCCGGCTTGGAATACGGTTCCTCTGTAGCCGTGTGATCCCATCCCCTGCCCCCTGTTCCCCACTGGACATCCTTGGATGCAGTCAGGCTGTCTCCTCAGCCCCAGAGCTGGACATGCAGGGTTAGCCCCCCTCCAGGCTTTTACCTCTGCATGCTCCCCTCCAGTGCCCCCTGCCTCTCCCACAGCCTCCCGGAAACCCCCTTCCTCCCCGTCAGTCCTCAGCACTTTGTTTGCTGTGGATTCCCGTGTACCACTCTCCCCTCCTGAGTGGACTGCAGGCTCTAAAGGCAGGACAGGGCTTCCCTGGTGGTCAGTGGTTAAGAATCCACCTGCCAATGCAGGGGACACAGGTTCGAGCCCTGGTCCGGGAAGATCCCACGTGCCACGGAGCAACGAAGCCCACGCGCCACAACTACTGAGCCTGCGCTCTAGAGCCCGCGAGCCACAACTACTGAAGCCTGCATGCCTAGAGCCCGTGCTCCACAACAAGAGAAGCCACCGCGATGAGAAGCCCGCACACCGCAACGAAGAGTAGCCCCTACTCGCCGCAACTAGAGAAAGCCCGCACGCAGCAACAAAGACCCAACGCAGCCAAAAATAAATAAATAATAAATAAATTTATAAAGGCAGGACAAATGCCTTATCCCCCAACACCTGACACGAGGGGCCACCAATTGACTGTCCACTTCCCCACTCACCTCCTCAAAGCTCTTCTTCTCTGAGTCAGCAGGAATCACATTTTCCCGGTGTTTGGGCAGATTGTTGGGGAATCGCTCCAGCATCTTGGTAGATGCAGACAGTGGGGTCTCGTGGTGTCCTGTGAGAGGAAGCACAACCTCTCATGAGAACAGTTTCTCCACACAGTGGTTGCGCTTGACCCACTAAGCTTAAGCAACCATCACTCCCCAGTGAGGGGCCCACGATGCAGACGCTCACATTTGTAAAGTGAGAGAGAGCGGGAGGCAGTGACAAGAGAAATTCCGTCAAGACAGAACTTTTATTCCTCAATGGCATCAGTGCAGTATTCTGAATCTCACAACAAGGAGCAAAGAAGTGTCCTTGTCGCGAGAGGGATCGGGATGTCCAGGACACGTTCAGAGCAAGGGTCGTGTGGATAATCCCTAATCAAGGCCGTACACTGTGAGGCACTATGAAGCTTCATCAAAAGCTCAAGGAGGGGCTTCCCTGGTGGCACAGTGGTTAAGAATCCGCCTGCCAATGCAGGGGACACGGGTTCAAGCCCTGGTCCGGCAAGATCCCACATGCCGCGGGGAAACTAAGCCTGTGTGCCACAACTACTGAGTCCTCATGCCACAACTACTGAAGTCCATGTGCCTAGAGCCCGTGCTCCACAAGAGAAGCCACCGCAGTGAGATACCCGTGCACCGGAACGAAGAGTAGCCCGCGCTCACTGCAACTAGAGAAAGCCTGCATGCAGCAACAAAGACCCAATGCAGCCAAAAATAAATAAATAAATAAAATAAATTTATCAAAAAAGATATTGCCCCCCCCAAAAAAAAGCTCAAGGAGTTCTCCCTTCAACGCTGACCCCTGTCACATCACTCCACTAAGGGTACCAAGTCCCCATCTTGGTGTTTAAATCGCACAGGTGGAGTTCTATTCCCACTACCTAAACACGAGCTTCCCTCCTGGGAAGTGAATTATTCAGAAGACAGCACGTTTGCTGGATGGATTGGGGATCCCGGGTCCCTGTTTGTTCCTTCACTGTTCCCCACACAACTATTTCAAGGCTGTCTAGCAGTCATTCATTACACGTTTATCGAGCATCTACTGTGTGCGAGGGACAGAGCTAAATAAAATAAAAGCAACGATATTTGATATGGCTGGACGATCTCTTCAGTTCTGAAGTTAAACGACTCCACACACCGCCCAGAAGAGCCAGTCACTCTCTCAAGCTGGGCTCTCAGCACCCTGACTGCTTTCTTCTCTGTTCTCTCACAGCAATCAGATCTCACCTCAATTCCAGTCTCACCTCTGTCCTCTGTTCTCCCAAACCTATCAAAGATCGTATGGTATGTATTTCCAAGACAAAAACAAACAAGAACTAGTCTGAGCTACATACATTTCTCATCTGGAGAAAGCCCCTTGAACTCTCTCTCTTTGGGTCAGTTCTCTAACTGTACCATAACACTGTTCGCTAACGGAAGCCTAAATTTGTTTTGAGCCACCACCAAGTTCCCCTTGTCTTCCAAGGAATGCTGAGACGGCGGGATATCCTGAACTGGTTGCCCGCTTCAGACCTCTGAATCGCACTTGCTGGTGGGGCCCAGGGATCTGACCAGGAGTCTCTCCAGGTACCTCTGAGGCTCACTAACAGGAGACCGTCTCGCTAAGAGCAATGAGGGGTCCCCTCCACACACCACCTTGCACTGCAGCGCCTGCTGCTCTAAGAGCTCCAAGTCCCACCCCTCGGCAGGGCACCTCCCAACACACTGCACCAGAAGGGGTTAGCCCGAATCCCCTCTTCGTCCTGTAGTCTTTGTAAGCAGGCCTCCCCTGTAGTGGGGCCTTTAGCAACATCTTGGAGCGCACCCTGAACCGGCTGTGCTATAAATGTAATCGTGAGCTCCTGAAACACTTCTGTACAAACAGAACCTGGTCTTAGTGATGTATCTATCACCATCCAATAATGTCCAGGCTCCAGAGCTGAAAGCACAGGCCCTGCCCTGAACCTCCTGGATCAGGAGCTCCAGGGGTCATGCGTGTCTATCTGACGTAGGTCCCAGGTGGAGCCGAGAGCACCCCAGGTTAGGGCCACTGCTCTGGGGTAACCCACAGACCACACCACTCAAGCCTGGAGAACTCGTCTTATTTTCAAGATTAAGGCGAATGTGAGGATATCCTTAATGTCGTCCACAATCACCAAATCAGAGGACATATTTGGACATAAACGAGCATATCCTTTTACCCGTGGCCCTCAGTCTACACAAAATTATCACTCAGTCCCACTACCTTATTTAGAAATGACCAGCTTTGAAGTTTCTCAAAAGGGCTTTCCGAACTGTGGGGTACATCCCTAATTACTTCTTTATACCTTGTCGGGTTTCTCAGTTTTCTTACTTGGAAAACCTTTCCATTTTAAAAGGATTTCATTTCGGGACTTCCCTGGCAAATGAGTGGTTAAGACTCTGCGCTTCCACTGCAGGGGGCACAGGTTCAATTCCTGGTTGGGGAACGAAAGATCCTGCATGCCGCAAGGTGCAGCCAAAATAAATAAATAAAATAAAAGGATATCATTTTGCAACTGAGCCATGAAGACTTTTTCTGGATTTTTTTTGGTCTCACACATTTCCTTAGTTTCCAAAATTTTTTCACTTCTTAATCACTGGTAGACAATGTATCCCTTAACTGCTTTGTAAAACTAAGCGGCCCTGTGATTTTAATGACCTCTGCCCATCAGTTCTTTTTTTCCTCCACTTTGGGCCCATTCACCCACACTTTCCGAACTAATTCTGTTCAAAAAAGGGTAGAAGTATTTTGTTACCTCCTCTGCCCATTATTTGGTAAAAATAATAACCAGAAGAAAAACAGCTGTAAGGAGTCAGGATGAACAAAAGACAACAAGGCCTGGACGACTACAAAGCAACCGATCGGGGCTCCAGGACATCCAGTTTCCTTCCTCCCTGTGATGCCCAGTTACACACCCCCATCCAGATGCCACCGCCTGGCTGCCTCCTGGCCCTGCAGTCTCCCAGGCGGCTCCACACCCCTTTCCCGGCGCCCCCAGGCCTGACCTCTCTCTGCCCTGGTCCCAGTCGACACGAGCGCCGAGCAACCACCAAGCACCACGGAACACCACCGAGCACCACCGCACCGGGAGAGAATGGGGAGGACAAAGCTCATTAGCGCCTGCGTGCTCCAGCAGCACCTCGGGGCTGCATCCCCACCTCTCCCCACCTCTGGCGCTGGGAGACGGCAGAATTGGGGAGGGGGCTGCCGCACTGGAAAGGCAAATCCGGTCAAGAAAACTCCGTCCTGCTCTAATTACTGGGGACACTTGCCAGACACACAGCTCCTGTCACCTCTGCCTGCATCGGTCACACTCGCTGCCTTCCGGTGTCATCTCAACTTATCACTGATGGTGGCAGAAACGGAAGAGAAGGAAAAAGGGACCACCCCAGGGGACTTCCCTGCTGGTCCAGTGGATAAGACTCCACACACCCAACGCAGGGGGCACAGGTTCAATCCCTGGTCAGGGAACCAGATCCCACATGCATGCCGCAACTAAGAGTTCACATGCCACAACTAAGATCCCGCGTGCCGAAGCTAAGACCCAGCACAGCCAAATAAATATTAAAAAAAAAAAAAGGGACCACCCCACACACCCGGGACTTCTGCACCCAAGTCCAGCCTCCAACCCTTCACCACCCTCAATCCGTCCCGGGTCTTCCACCCTTTCCTTCCCCAGCCCCGCCTGCCCACGCCCACACCAACTCCCAAGTGACTCCTTCCACAGAAACTGCCTGTTTTCCTAACTCTACGTGGATATACCAAGGGTGCTGACCTTGCACAGGGTCACTGTGAGAAATAAGGAAATATCCTAGAATGCTGACTGCCAGTGCCCGGCACGCCCCAGACATCCAACATGTGTCAGGTCACTGCACAAAGTTTACACTATTTAGTACTGGAGTTCTGGAACATTAGACAGATGATTTTTGAGAACTGACTTGGTAACACAGCTAGCCTGTTTATTTTCCTTGGGGGTGAAATATTCCAAGGTCTGAAAGACCAACTTGGACATGAACTGAGCACAGAGCTGAGGACTGTTAACTAGCAATGTCGGCTCTTGGCCGCCAGGAGGCAGCACGGCGGCACCACGGCCACGAGGAGCCAGCTCTTACCGATGAGCAGCCAATAGTTGTGCAGGTAGTTGAGCTTGCTCTTCCCCTTGAGCCCAGGGTCGAACTTCAGGTCCGTGCTGGGTGTGATCACACACTCCCCTTTGTCCCCGATGGTGACACCGTCGGTCTGGGGTCCTTCCAGCAAAGGAAGGGTGCTGCCTCGGGGCTGGGAAGACAGACTGGAGTGAGGCTGGGGGTGCCCATGTGGACAGCAGTGTGCCTGCAACTGTCCTAAGCACGCGGTCCTATTGTGGGGCTGGTCAGGAAGGCAGAGCAGGACTCCAAGGCCCCAAGACTGGGCAGGAGCAGCCCCTCCCTCAGGACGTGACAACGCTGAACTGAAAATTCGGGGTACTTCCCTGGTGGTCCAGTGGTTAAGACTCCGAGCTCCCAATGCAGGGGGCTTAGGTTCGATCCCTGGTCAGGGAACTAGATCTCGCATGCTGCAACTAAGACCTGGCACAGCCAAATAAATAAATAAATATTTAAAAAAATAAATACATAAATAAAATAAAATTCCGATGTCTTTTATTTATGTATTTATTTTGGCCACACCGCGCAGCACGCAGGATCTTAGTTTCCCGACCAGGGATTGAACCTGTGCCCCTTGCAGTGGAAGTGCGGAGTCCTAACCACTGGACCACCAGGGAAGTCCCTCAGACGTCTTTTTAAACGTGGACATCTCTTTAAATGTGGGAACTGGGAATCAGGAAGGGTGTGTGTGGAATTCCAAGAGGCTACTGTGAGAAGCAGATATAAGTGAAGGAGTTACACATGATACAAGTGACCAGGGTGGGAAAGCTCCAGCCACGAGCCCGGTGCTGGCTCGGGCACTGCTGGACCCAGGCAGGCGCTGCCCTGACACGGGAGCAGAGGACTGACTCACTGTGAAGACAGGAGATGCCAACCAAACAGTTCAAACGTCATAAGGACCAAAATGGCGGCCGGGACTGTGATACCTCAGACGCTGACTGAGCGCCTGAGGCAACCTGGCGAGGTCCCAGGAGGCTGGACCAGTCACGAAAGGATGGACAGGATTTGAAGAGGAAAAAAGGAACACGGGAGAGCATCTGAGGTGTGAGGCGCAGCCGGAACAAGGGAACTCTTGGAACTCAGGGAGAGGATGGACGGTGCAGCCCCACAGAGACACTAGCCGTGCGGCAGTGGATGGGTGTCCGGGGCTGGCCTGAGGGGAGCGTGAGCCCCAGCTGGGGAGTCTAGACTTGAACCTGAAAAGCCAAGGGGAGTAACCGGGGCTTCCTAGGCTTAGGAGGCTGCTTTAGTCAGGTGCATCTCTTCTCATGAGGTCCTGACAGACATGGTACACGTAGGAACTGTTTCTGAGGGTGTTAAGATCTGCGTCCTGCATCGTCAGCTAACAGGATGTTCATATGTAATTCATTCGTTCGTTGCTAAAATGGCACAGGACTGTTTCGGAGGCTGCATTTATGAGCCCCCCGCCCCACACAGTGGACTCACCACAACGGCGACCCCCTCGTGTACCATTGAGGGGGAAGCGTAGAGGCTGGTAGAGTATTTCCCCACATACAGGGTGGGCCTAGGAGACAAACAGATACATGCATTCCACTGTCATTTAATTTCTGGACCCCACAAAAGGGGGCTCTTTGGAGAGAAGAATCACAGCCCCGAATCCCACTCCTAGGAGGAAGCACATTAACCCCCGAGGCTCTCTGGGCCATGGGGGTGTAAAGACAGGGTACTGCCCTGGGAACCAGGAAAGCGGGACTGCGGGGCCCGCTGGCACTGATGCCTTCGAAGCGTGCACAGGCCACCTGCCTGCCAGCCGGGGTTTCCTCATTTGCAAATGGCGGGGCTGCGCTAGCTCACTCCCGCGACAGCCTGAGGAAAGGACCACGAGCAACGATCACCCGGGAGAGACTGGAGGCTTGTAACCATGGCACAGCCTCCAAGACGGCCCGACCAGGGTGCTTTGACAACTGAGCTGCCACCAGAATCCCCACTGTAGTGTCTTGTGGTTCCTAAAGATTCTAGAGGTTTTACAGAAGCCCTGAGAGAGTCAACTGCTCTTATCCAGGGGACGCACAGGAAATCCCAAACCCGGCGAGACTTCCAGCGGGTCCCTGTTAGGGGCATCGAGGAGGGGAGGGGATCTGGCTTTGTCCGTGGTTGTCATCAGCGTGACAACGCGAGGCTGCACATCCAGACCCTGCTGGTTACTATCAGTAGCCAGTCTGGGCTGGGTCACCTGCTGAATTCTCTAAACCTCTCTCTGCAAACCACCTTACATTTGAACGGTGCCGTAAATTCAGAGAACATTTCACACTCACCCGATCTCCTCCACGGCTCGGCAAAGTGGGCAGCTGAGGCCCAGCAAGGCTAAGTGACCGAGTTACAGGCTATTCACAGGTGGGGATGGAGAACACGAGCCTGCTGAGTCTTAGACACACCCCCTGACACTTTGGTCTTGATTTTTAAAGCAAACACGACTTACAGTAAAATTTTAGAAAATAACAGAAAGTTAAAAAATAAATACGTCTCTCATATTCCCACCACCTGAGATAGATCCAGATTGTACTACAGGTAGACAAGGCAGTCTCTCTCCTATTCCCACCCATAATTTTAATTTATTTACTATTGGAGAATCTGAAGCGTCCAGGAGTGTCCAGTTCTTAGATTCTGAGGTTTCAGAACAAGCCGTTCTTGCCTCTTTATGTTCCTCACGGCTTCAGGGACACCGGCCCCGAGCCCTGGTCCTCAGGTCATGGTACGGCTCACTGCTGCTACAGCACCAGAACACCAGGGCCACAGCCGCCCCCTTCTGCCCTGAGTCCCCGACTCACATCAGCTTGCTCTTGGCCTCCGTCTCCTTGGGGAACGGGTACTTCCACTTAGTGATGCGCCCCACCTCCCCCGACATGAAGGTCAGGTAGCGCAGGGTCTCCACAGCGACGTTGATGTGCATCACCTTCCGCAGGCCCTCCCGCTGCCAGATGTAAAAAGCCACCACGGGGGAAGCGTAGTTTTGGATCCACAGGACGTCCCCAGATTCACTGTCCACGGTCACCACCAGCCCATCGCCATTGGACACAAAGTGGGACATTTCTGTACAGATCAGATAAACATAGCGTGTCGAGTCTCACCCAGCTTGCGACCACATCCTCTACTCCCCTGGCAAGCTGCAGCCACTCAGCTAGAGGAAACAAGCCTTCTGGAGTGTTCTCAGATCGCCTCCAGACAGCTCCGCTGGCTTCCAGCGAACTCTCTCAGGCCCTACGATAGCAAGACACTGAGAGCTGCCGGGTTTATAAATATAAGACAGGGCCACTCTCTCACGTGGTAATGTTCTTTCTTCACTTGGTAATAGCATTCGATTCAATTAGTGGGATTCAACTGCTAAGAAGAAAGGAAGCAATGGAGAGCCTATGAATCTGGCATCTGACAGCAATCATTTCAAACTAGCGAGCAAGCTGAAAGTCCGGGCTGACCACTGCCACTGCCCACGTGTGACCGCAGAGGAGGTCTGTCAGACTTTCGGGTACCAGTGTTAAGATGGGAAAACTGGCTTTTATGTCACAAGCTGATGTTTAATTCTGCTTCTGCTTCCCATGGGCTTGTAGTTACTTCCTTCTGGGACACGGAGGGACTCAACAAAGTGTGCCCTCCCTCCTCTCGGGCTAAACTCGCCACCATTTTACCTGGGTTCCCTCCACACTTCTCGCCCAGGCCCCTGCCTTCAACACTGACTACTGAAGTATTTACTACGAGTCCATGGAAGTCCAGAACCTGGTGACCAAGAGTGTCTAAAAAGAAAATGCAGCTTTCTGGAGCCCTCGTTTCCCCACAGGTCACAAATACCCGCCCGACCTCACCAAGCCACCGAGGTGCTGGGGGAACTTACTATATTCCACGTCGTCCTCGGGCAGCGCAGCTGCGTAGTCGAAGTAGGTGGCGTTCCACCGGAGCTCGCGGGTTTTGGTGTCGTACATGGTGATGGTGTACTCTGGGGAACACACACCAGCCTGTTACCTGGAGGGGCCACGGCACCTGCGGAGGTGCTGACCTCATCTAAATTATAACAGACGAATCCTCCCTAAATGGTGTGTAAGAAAACCCAGGCCATCCACGGGGAGAGAGACGGGCCACGTGGAGGAAGACTGGAGTCCCAGACGCAGGAGCGAACCTGGCCGACAGCAGGTGGAGCACAGGCAGGCCGCCCACGCTGTGCCCTTGAACTCGAGACTCACAGGATCATGAGCGATGTCTTGGTGTTGTCTTAAGCCACTTAAGTTTCCGGGTGGTTTATTACACAGTATAGCAACAGACAGCTGAGGTTCGAAATCGTTACCCAGATGTGCGATGGTGCCCTAACAAAAACCTGTAACGTGTAGCATTGACCTTGGGACCGGGTGGCAGATGGAGGCTAGAAGAGCAGTAAGGAAACTGCTGCTGGAAGCTGAAAACGATGGTCCAGGTTAGGTAGTGGCGACACAATTAGTAGAACTACTTCTTGCAGTAACTTGGAAAACAGAAGGAAAGTACCTAATAAACTCGTGGATCTGTCTAAGGAGATTTCCAGGCGGAATGCAGAACACACCAAGTGGTTTCTCTTAACTGCGTATGGTACGACGCAAGGGAGATAAGCTAAAGAAGAAACCATTCAGTTTTCAAGCTGAATCTAGAGGAACAATACAGGGTCCAGGACTGATGCCCTAGCTGGAAAAGATTCTCAATGTGAAAAATGGCCTTAGGGCAAAGATCAGGTTCAGGTGCTACCAATAAAAAATGGCTCTGGGGTCAAGATCAAATCAAAGATGAGGCTCTAAGGCCCTCCTTTGAGGCCTCAGAAAGATTTAAGGTGGTCCTACATAGACCCTCTGCTAGGTAAGAGGGTTCTAAGAACCGTAAGAGTGCTGTCCCATACCTCAAAGTAGAGAGATTTGTGGGTATGGCTTTATATCTAATGGAGTAGACTATAATTTGACACATGGGAAGCCCACGAAGATTTTTAAGGGAGTGATACCAGCATGGACCCAAAAAAACAGAGACAGTCAAAAATGGGGGGAAAAAAAAAGTCCTCTTTATCCCCAACTTTCAATGGACAAGGAACAGATTGAGAAAGCTACAAAACCCTCACTGTTTCTTAAGGAAAAGAAAGGACTTCTCAGAGGGAAGGACCAGGCTGCTGAGAACAATGTATTGGGGAACCAATTCCAGAGGGCAAGACTGGGCCCTAATCAAGGAATCTTCCCTGCCTTCAGAGTAGGGGAACCTGAAAACATGTGCCTGGCTGGATTCCAGAGTCACTAAGCACCAGTGACGGCTGTGTGTCCATCCTTCCCTCCCTTGTTGAAGGGGAGTATCCAGTGCAACTCTCCTATCTGTGTCTATGTTGGAGGGGAGATAATGTGTCTCCTTTGATTCACAGGTCTCCAGATCAGAAGCCTCGCCCACTTCCAAACCAGATACAGATCACAAGCTGCTGGATTTTGAGCCCCATGCTGTGGCTGGACTTGGGGAGTCTTGGGAAGGGGTGAGTATATTCTGCATGTAGGAGGGTTGTGAATTATTGCAACCAGAGGGGAGCCTGTGGTGGAAGGTCTGAAAAGATCACCACCATCAATACTCCCCCATCCCTGTACCTTACGTGACAGTCTTCCCACTATGAGGCTGAGTCTATTTCCCTACCCCTTGGTTCTGGGCTGGCCCCGTGACTTGCTTTGACCAACAGGCTGCAGTGGAAGTGAAATTCCAGGACTTCTGAGCCCAGACCTTAGAGGCATTGTAACGTCCACTTTTTTTTTTTTTTGGCCGTGCCTCACCGCTTATGGGATCTTAGTTCCCAGACCAGGGATTGAACCCAGGCCCTCAGCAGTGAAAGCGCAGAGTCCTAACCACTGGACCGCCAGGGAATTCCCGCAACGTCCACTTTTACTCAAGAGGAGAACCCAGCTGCCATGTAAAGAAGTCCAGGCTATCTGCATGGAGCTGAACCAAGGTCCCAGACATCTGAGTGAGCCCAGCCAATAGCCTGTGGAGTGGAGGCCATCCATCCCTGCTGAGCCCATGGACCTGTGAGCAGTAAAATGTTGGTGTTGGAAGCCGCTAAGTTAGGGCGGTCTGTTATGCAGAGACAGATAATGGAAACAACAGATAGCATTACACGCCCCCCCCCCCCCACACACACACACACACGCCACCGGACGCCAGAGAATAGCCCGATTCCCTCAGACACCGCAATTCTACCTGAGAACCAAGCAATGTTTATTCCTGGGTGAAGGCGGGACCACTGTAAGGCTTTACTTGATGGACACAGTAAACCAACCAACAAACCCTAAGTGGCCACTACAGTTGGAATACTTGATAGTTATGGGGGTTGGGGGTGAGTGGAGAGTCCTGCAGTTTCACAGAGACCCTCCCTTGTGATTACAGGAGAGCTCAGCCAGCCTCTAGGGCCCAAGATTATTAGTCTCACTCATTTTTAGAAAAGCACTGTTTTCCACAGCACCTGAAGGAAGGTTCTCTCTTTTTTTTAAGGCCTTGGCTACCTGAATGCTTAGACCTAAGTTTAGTGCTCAGTTGTAATGACTGCATCTTAGGTTTTGGGTATAATCTTTCCATTCTAAATGTTTTCTGGCTCGCTTCCCCTTTTAGCTCTATTTTAGCCGTCCATGCCACAGTTTTTATGGAGTAGTGGTATAGGTCAGGGGCTGCACACGTGAAATGAGTAAGGCAGATCCCTGGAGGAAAAGGCCCCCACCCATTCACTCGCTGCAGCCTCTGAACACCTGCTACGTGCCAGCAACACGCCAGGTGTGGAGACTCGGCAGGCGAACAAAACCAAGTCCTGCCCTCAGGAAGCCGACAGTCTAGCAGGGGAGGCAGAAAATACGCACATATGATTTAGAAACATGTAGTGATGAGTGTTGAGAAGGAAGGGGCTCTGGAGGGAGGAGGTGGGAAATGGTGCCGAGGAGGAGGGCGCTGCTGATGCCTGGAAAGGGCCGCCGATGGGCGGTGTGAACGGCTGTGCGTGCCGAACACGGAGAGCTGTGGTCCCCGGGCAGTGGGGGAGCTGCGGGGCGGGGAAAGGCTTCACGGAGAGGGAGCCTTCTGAGCAGCGCTGGGAAGGAAGAATGGACGCCGGCCACACAGGCAAGAACGTGTGTACCTGGTAGAGACGGACCCCACTACTCCAAGTTTAAAAAAATAGCGCCGCTTATTCTGGGACCTGATTGGAAATGTTTAAGTGAGGGAAATGCAGCGGGGGAAGAGGCAAAAGAGGTCGCGGAGGCATCAAGGGGGCTTTGCGGGCTACGGTGCAGTTTAGACTGGAACCCTCAGGGCTGGGGGGCGGCTGGGGGGCGGCTCTTATAAAGGGGAGTGACATGGTAAATCTGTGTGTGGACTAGACAGTTCTGGCCCGCTTCTAGAGAATGAAGCCCGGAGGCAGAGACCCACGGGGAGGCTACTTCAGGTCCTTTTTTTACAGACAGGCAGGTTGTACATGATAAAAGGTTCCTTCTTACCTGTTCGCCCAAGATACAGAAGAGAGGCTGAGGGGCAGAGACTATCCGCAAAGGCCGATGACAAAGTCTGCTGTTTCTCCCCGGTCAGGAGGTCAATGACGTACCAGATGTCCTGCTTTTTACCTGCAAGGTCACAAGGACACGCTGTGATTTACACTCGCCCAATGTGGAAGAAACACATCCCTGCCAAACTAGCAGCCCAAGACGTTGTCTGCACTGGCAGACAGGCCTGAAATTCTTACGTGTCAAACACATTTCTCTGTTGCTCCAAGGGTGACAAGGTTAACGGTAACGTGGAGATAATAAAACTTCTTGGACCACCGGGTCTTATAACAACTTAATAACCTAGTCATGGTATAAACATTTCTCCAAGCCTAATAATGTAATAACTCACAGATTTTATTGCTCTGATGAGTGGCTTTAAATATGAAAAATCTGGCCTGTAAAGGCAATCCTTTTCCCATAGACTAGGATCTACATAAATCCAGAAATGTACCCAGGGGTTTGTCTCCCTGGTAACCATCATTCATATATCTCAATGTCCCTACTAATGAGCCCTCATGTAAAGAGGATCTACAGTTACTGTTTATAACTCTAATTAGCTGGTACCTGTGACCGGGCAGTAGAGTTGGTGGCAACCTGGTGCTAATGAGGCCAAAGTTATCTCGACCGTGACCCCAGCCAGTAAGTGACTCCCCAGCCACACGCTATACTCCTCCCCTCATTCAGCTGATTAAAAGTTATAAACAGGTGGACAGCATAGCCAAACAACACGATGAGGAAAGCTCAAAGCATATGTATCAATACTTATGGTTATATACACCAGACCATCCTAGTAAGTTCCTGAGAAAGCTGCTTTATAAATACAGGATACTATTACCACGGCGATTTCAAGATAAATACAGCTCCCACCTGAAGGTCAATGCCTTCACCGTGATGCGCACGTCTCTGTTTTGTAAGGCTTGCTTTGTAAGACAAGCCTTGTCTCTTGTGTCTTCCTACCTTATTAGCCAAGTTTCCTATTTCAAGGGACTCTTGGAAGCACAGTACCAAGATGCCAGGAAGATCACAGGGCATCAGAATTTGCTAAAGCTACACTTAGTTCTAACAGAGGTAGCACACGTCTGAAACTTGTCTGTGGATCGCAACTTCCCGTTCTCAAAGACAAGTCTTAATATGAAAAAGATCTGAAGACAGAGAGAAAACATCACCAAACAGCTGTGACCAGGATCCCTTTCCATCTGGCTTGGCACCCTTCGGGTTACTTCAAGGACCATCACAGCCTGCATAACTCAGCTACCACTTTAGTGGATGGATCGGCCAACTGCCACAACTTTAAATGCACCCTAAGTGATGAACTGCTGGTCAGAGCTGGAAGACCAGGCAGAAAACAGTGACACAGAGGGTGAGAAGATGTTCAGAGGGGCCCGGGGCATGGCCCAGAAGACAGAGGAAGCCTGTGCCGATCACTTCCTCTGAATCCCCAGGCTGGGGGCTTCCTCATTCTGAAGGTGTGCAAGGAAGCAAGAGCCCCGGTCTCCTTAGGCAAAAACTTAAAATCCAGCTTGGGCCTGCGCTCGAGGCCCACAAACACACATAAAGCTCCCGAGGCATGAATAGGCAATAAGCACTTTAAGTTCCTCAGAAAGAAAGCTGCTTTATAAATACAGGATATTATTACTACTACGCTTTCAAGACAAACACAGCTCTCATTTGTGTTACAAATGCATTTTTATTGACATTTTGGCAGTAACATGGTAAAAGGAAAGCAGCTGATCTGATGCTTTGAAGATGTGACCCCTGTAGGTATGAAGGCACCTTATCTAAGCAAGCTGTTATGTGCTGTTTTTAATCCAATATTCTGATAGCAGGAAATACTAAGAAAGCCCTATAATTAATAGGCAGAGCCTGGCTTCCCTTTCTTGGCTCAGACGATGGTATTCACTTTAAATTTCATCCAGTTGCTTCTGGGTACGTTGCAAGTTGCAATCTGTAAATCGCAAGGGTAGGTCAACACAGCAGCTAAAAGCTTGTTAAATGAGTAACCTAATGGTGTCAAGTCTGCTCCCAAGTGGGGGGAACCCTTTCTTAATAGGTCAGCTGATCCTGGCGTGAACCAGCACAACCGAGGCAAGAAAGACCTTTCCCAGAAGGGCCAGTGGGGGAGTGACTCTACACCTCTCTCTCAGACACGCCACTTTCCCAGATTCTGGGGTTCATTTCCAAAAGGGATCAAAGTTTCAGGAACCCTTACCCATGTAGAGAATTCCATCCGAACTTCGGCACGGGGATGCCTGCACCAACTCTGGGATCGTAAAGGGAAGTTTCTTTAAAAAAAAAAAAAAAAAGGAAAAGATAACCAAGTCTTGTGCAATTATTACAATTTCACTGCACAGTTTCTGTTACCCAATTCTGCTAAAAGGGAGGAGCACTGTTGATGGTAGATGGGAGTTTTCCTAACTGGAAACCAGGGAGAAGGGGCACCCCAGGCTCCCCTATCCACTTTGGACAAGCCCTCAGCTCCCAGGTTCTGGGCATTATAAACAAGAATTCTTTTACTTGACAAGCCCCTCAAAGTCTCTTGTCCAGAGCGCTCCTGGGGATGACACAAACCTTCTCCGAAAAGACATACAAATATGGAGGGTTATACAATTTTTGAAATTCTAAGGGGGCGGGCAGGAAGAATTGTCCTGTCTTGGAAAATTGTCCCAGAGCCGGCTTGACTGAATAGAAAATGCTCCTCAGAGAGGGAGTGAGCCATGAGACTATTCTGAAGAGAAGCAGCCTCGGTGCCCAGCTGAAGCCTTGAGGGAAAGGAGAAGTCATCACTCATGGGCAACACAGGGGTTTGAGGCAGGAAAAGAAGTTTTGGTGTTTTCTCTAGCAAATAATTCTCTACTGAAAAACAGAAGAGAATTGGGTCTTTTGGTATTAAAAGGAAGTTATGGTAGGTGCCAGGAAAAGAAACTCAGAGCAATCCACATGTTTCAACTGCATTTCATCATAAAACCGATTCTTCTGAGTCTACAGCTGACATCTGACAAGTTCTTTTGGTTAACGTTTGTTTCAGAATACTTTATTTTTGGAACATTCTGTGTTCTTGAAACCGTTCCACAGATACCTGCTTCTACGATGCTGTCACCTTTCTCTCCAAGAAAGCAAAGATTTCTCTTGAGCTTTAGTAAACAGAACTTTAAATAACCAATAATGTGGATTTCCCCATCATCCCGGTGTTTAAACTAAGCCTTAGCAAAGGAAAAATGCCACGGAGAGGCAGTAACGACTAGGTTTCCCCCAGATGTTTCTGAGGATCAGAAAGTCGTTGCAAGGTTTCCAGTCTGGAGCCTGGCGGTGTCTGCTGAGCACCTCCTGAGTGCTGGCTGAGCCATGAGAACCTGCTGGTCCAGATCAACGTTTCTGAACTCTGAGCTGTACATTTAAAAGCTCACTGAGGAAGCTGTGAAAAGATACTGATGCCCAGGCCCCAATCCAGACCACCTGATTCAGAATCCCCAGAAATTTTTTTTTTTAAGCTCTCAGGTGATCTCAACGCACAGCTAAATTGAAGGTCAGTGGTCTAGAGCCTCCGGAGTAGAAAGCAGCTAAATACACTCACCGTCAGGCCTTCATTATTCTTGCCCCCAAGCGTATACAGGCTGCCATCGTTGGGATCTGGGAGGAATGCAGGCCTAGAAGTTAAGCAATAATTATCAGTGAAAGATTATAGCCCAGGGCACAGAGTAAAATACCAAAGCCATGATTGGTGAGGTGGGGGGAGTGGGGTGTGTGTGTGTGTGTGTGTGTGTGTGTGTGTGTGTGTGTGTAAAACAATTCCATCCACTGCTCTTTCATTTTACCCGCAGATAATAAAATATCCTTCTGGTGCTCTATACTATACTAGAGTGAAAAAAAAGCAACCTACAAAGGAAAACCAGTACAAAACCACAGAAGACTAAATCATCATTCCGTCAAAGCGTCCTGGATGAAGGTAAAGTAAGTGAAAAGGACCCAGCAAGTCTGCTTTTCAGTTTCCCAGTCAGCTGCATATAGAACTTCAACAATTAATATTTAATAGCATGGCATGGTACGTAAACAGGGAGAACAAATCTGCCTTTGGTGTTCCACAAACATTCATTTTTAGGAGGCAGTAAAAGCAGACTCTGAAAGCTTGACATGAGAAAGAACCTGCCAAGGGGATGGGTCAAGGTTTCATCAGTAGCTTCCCAGGAAGCAGGTTCAAGGTGCTCTTTTGTAAAGTTAACCTGCTAACGACTGAACTACAACGCAGTCACTCAGAAACCCCTTGCTGAATCTTTCCTCTAATGTGTTTATAGCATCATTTGAGGCTCTTGGAGGTGCTATCCAACTTTTACTCCAAAACACACACTCTAGTAGCAGGTCACGTTCCTGTCTCCTCTCCACAGTTAAGCACAGTGAAGAGGGAGAGATCTAAAGACCCCTGGGCCCTCCTGAGGACTTGGGAAGCTTAAGATCAAAACTTGACTTAAGTTACATCTCAAATAAGCCTTTTTAATACCATTGCCTTCCCACCCCGCCTCCCAGGGAACTGACCATCCTCTCCCCAACACAGACTTCTTTCTTTCAAAGCACCTGTAAGACTTCCTATGTCTCAGTCACTCTCATTCTACCTTAAATTTATGCATACGTGTACTCCCAGCAACTAGCTTCGTAAACACTGATTGAATAAAATAGAAAATGAATTAAAGGGAAGTGCTGCAGCAAATCAGAAAACTTACTCTTCCACGTGTGTTGGAACCTGCAGGACTGGATCTGTGCAAAAGAACAACAACAAAGGCACCGTCAGACAGACTCTAAAATATCAAGATTCCTAGAGTTCCCAGGACTAGCTCACAAGAAGGACCGATAAATTTATCTACATAACGTATGTGAAGGCACTTTAGAAAACTCACACACAGAAACACAAATGTAAGCTCTTACAACTGTCGCCGAGATTGGAGAGAGGCCTGAGAGCAGAAGGGAACTGCTGTCAGGAAACGTGCCTCTAACTTGGGGGACGGGCATAGGAGGAAACACTGGTGACAACCCGCAGTGGACAGTGGGTCACAATGTCACTATCTGACACGTCAAGGACTTCTAAAACCTAAATCATCCCTTGGTCAGATGCCTGTCCTGCTGCTAGATACTCCCACTGGGAAAAGCAAAACTGTGACTTAAGAAGCAATTTGGCTGTTGATGAGAATTTGACTGGATGGTAAATGGTAAGTACACGCCTTTGGGGCAGGAATATGACAATTATAGAGCCTTGAGTGTCCATTCTTCTTGATTCCCTTCGATCCATTAATTCCATTTCTAGAAAATCTAGTTTTAAAACAACACAAAATGTGGAAAATGCTTTCAGTACAAAGATCCTCACAGCAGCATCACAAATGACCTAACTATTTAGTGATATGGTTAAATTATGGACTGTCCACTTGGTAGAAAATTAAGGCTTCTGAAAGGGCTTATAAAGTTTAAAAAACTGTATAAATCTTTATACTGTTATGTTCAGGAGAAAAGATAACATTGTACCTAGAGTATTAATGTAGCTGAGGAGAAAAACCTTCAATATGCATTAAAAAAAAAAAAACTACATGGAAAGGCCAAAAAAAAGAGTGGGAACTGTAAGTTATCTTTGTTGGAAATAGAAATGACTCCCCCACCCTTTCTATATTGCCCCAAATTTCTACTAAAGTAGGCATTACTTTTGAAATCAGAAAAAAAGTTTTTTCTCCAAGTCAGTTTTAATATTTGCAATAGTCTAAGTGGCAGAATTTCTCCCTCCCTAGATTCTCCTGGGCACAAATCAAGAGGATGCTCCCGATTCCATGGGGTGGATGGAGGTGGGAGAGAGAGGCCACTGACACTGCTGTAACAGAGCTAAATCCCCAGGCACAAGACCGCACAGCAATGAGGCATTTCCAGCCATCAAGACCCCATAGGCTATAGGCCACGCTGCCCACAAGTACAAAGCTGGGGGCGAGGACGGCAAATACTGTGATATGATTTTGGACACTGGCTCTGCTGATGGTGACAGGCAGCTGTCTAATTCCCTGGGTCAGCCTGGATTCTCAGATGAAGGAAAACTCTTTCAAGCCTTATCAGCTGTTGATTTTGCTTTACAAGCCCGGCTCTGACACAAAGGCATATGGGTGTTCACAACAACAGAAGCGCAGGCACCACGTGTGGTCTGTGGGCAGCGAACAAACAATTCATTAAAACCAAAAGCATTTCGGGAAACAGGAGGAACTTTCAGTCAGAAAGCACATGTTTATTGTTCCCACTAATCACCTCTCGGTATACTCTCACAAACAGACTGATGCAAGAGACAGGAAACGAGGGCACACAGCACTCACCCTACTGAAACAGTCAGGGAGCCATTATAACCCAGCTCCTCCAGCGCAGCCCAGAAGCCGTGCACGCCAGGGACAGCAAGAAGGCATATTCCAAAGCAAACACAGCAGGCAAGAGGGCATCGGTTTTGCTCACTTCAGCCACTTAAAGGTATCGCAGATCAACCCAGATGAGGAGGACACTACCGAATCCCAGCCATTCACCAGAAACAAGCCGTGGAGACCAACGGGATTTCGACTCCTGTTCCTGAGCTTATCTTTGCTGGACAGTGTTTGCTCACTCTCAGGGTCTCGTCCTCTGGCGCAGACTTTCCTGGTTTTCTAGAGCTTATTCACTGCTCACCTGACACGGAGGCCTCAGGTCCCAAAGTGTGCCCTGCACCAGAAAGGTTCCAGTTAAGACACAGGCCACCAGCAGAAGCCAGAGAAGGATGGGTAGACACCTACGTGGGTGTTGAAGAGCCATGCTTCCTCCTAGGCTTGAGGGGACATGAACTCCAGCAGGGGTACCTTCTCATCCATTCATAATATAGGGCCCCTGGAATAAACTTCAGCAGAGCTGCAGGCCACGTCACAGCATGACTGCTAACACAGCTCCGATACACGCAAGCAAATGCGTAACTGTGACCTATTCCACTCATGTTTTTCCCTTAAAGAATCATCTGAACCTGAGCTTTGCTTTAAACTACTACAGGAAAAAAGAAACATCATATGGGAAGGGGGCAGATAAGACAAAAAACGGCAGCCTGTTGACAAATGTTCAAAGATAGAATTGACAACACTGGCCTGTCCTTTTACTCTTCTCTCTACATATGCTTGAAATTTTCCATAACAGAAAAGGTTAAAAGATAAAAATATTTGAAAAGCCAGCAAAAGGCACCATCTGAAAACGTGCACTGAAAGCCTAACACGAAAAAGGAGTTGTTTTGGATTTAATAATGAGAACTGGTATCAGGCAAGATTCTTGCTCTTAAAAAAAAAAAAAAAAAAAAATCACCCATGTGAAAAGGAACAGTGGCCTAACCCTAAGGCTATAAACAAACACTGGTACAAAATAAGCCTCTCTACCTATAGGGGACTGATAAGGATAAAAGCCATCTCACAAAGCTGCTTTACTTTCAGAAGGAATAAAAAAAAAAAAAGGGTTACTTTACAAGTATAAAAATGGGTGTTATTCAAGGTAAAGGTAAAGATATCAGAAGAGGAAAATAAAGCTGAAATCAGTATTTGGTCTCCAAGATTAAGACAGAAACAGATCTGCCCACTGCTCCCCTGGGAGCAGCTACTGTACTCGGTTCCCCTCCAGGATCCATCCAGCTCAGACCTGAAACGGCACAACCTTTACTCTTGGAGACACTCAGGGCTCCTGTTTTGTGCGGATCGAATCCTCCTTTTCAATCTGAGGCAGAAATGACTTAAAATAAATGTAAACATCCTGTATCTACAAAAGAAGTGAGTTTTCGTCTTTCCAAGAATACCTTTCTCGCCTTCATCCTCAATCCCATCCTCTCTCAAACCTCACACCTTCTCCCTCTGCGCTGGACCCCAACCGCACTCTTCACTCTGCTCCCTTCTTGAGCTCTCAGTCCATCAGCAACAACAGCTCTACCCTTCACCCCGCGGGCTATCCCACGTGCCTGCTGCCCCAGCCCACGGGCTTCATCCCTCCCCTCCTTGAGACTCTCCACCTCCTGGCCTCTGTGGCCCTTGTTGCACTGCACTGATTTTTCACTCACCTCTCCCTCTCTCTCTCTCCCACCCACTCCTCTCCCCTCTCCTCCCCACTCCCTACTCCAACAGGGAGGAACTTTTCTAGGTTCTCCCCTCAGTTCTCTCCGAGAGCACATCCACCTCTGTAGCTTCAACCATAACCACAGTGGGGAAATTCTAGGTCCCCATCTCTCGAGCTCTTCTTTCTGGACTGACTGGACATTTCCACTATCTCCTGCCAGCACCTTGACCACCACTTGTCCAAATCACACCCTCCATCTTTCTCTCCAGACTGGTCTGACTACCCGATTTTGTTAACGCCATTCTCCTAGAAGGCGGGCAAGCCTCAAACCGTTCTGTTGACGCTCATTTCTCCGCCAGCACCTGCCATCAGAAGCCAAACTCCGTGGTCTATTCCATTATCCTGTTTCCTACTCACAGCATCCCTTCAACATCATTGGAACCCCTTGTCTTTCAAGCGCTCCCTTTTCTCCTAGTCTGTGTGCCCTTTGGGATCAGAAAGACCTATGCTTAAATCTTACTCTGCCAAATCTCTCTGAGCCTCAACTTCCTCATCAGTGAAGAGAAAAAAAGAAATAGAGATAATAACACCAAACTCATGCAGCATCTCCGTGTGGATTAAAGAAGGTTAAATATGTGTTAAGACTGTAAGTCAGTGCCTTGAGAGAGAAGAGTGATCCTTCTAAAGACGCAAATCAGATTATGCTTCCCTGCCACTCACAATCCTTTGATGGGTCCCATCTCACTCAGTAGAGGCCAATGTTCACACAGTGGCCTACAAATCCCACACAATCCCACCCTCCCACACCCACCCTGGCACTCTCCGATTATCTCCTCCTCACTCTATTCTGGTGAGGAGGAATGCTGGAATGCCATGCTGGAATACAGGGTATTCCTCCGAGTACTGCCAAGCCTGCCCCTGCCTCGGGGCCTTTGCATTTACTGTTCCCTGTGCCGAGGTCTTCGATCAGATGTCACCATCTCAGAGAGGTCTTCCACGACCATCTCCTACCCCCCAGGATTCCCTACCCCTCTTCCCTGCTTAATTTTTCTCCATGACACTGACCACCTCCAAAGTACTGTGTATTTTGCTTATTTTTTTAACGTCTGACTCGGGCCACTGGAAGATCCAAGGGGGCTGGGATTTATCTTTCGCTGCCTGCTATACCCTCAACATCTAAAACAGTGCCTGGCGCACAGGAGCTGCTCGGTATATTTATTGAATGGGGCAATCGATAAATGTTAGTTTCCTTCCCACTTCCACTCCTGCCCTGCCTGGATATCCATTGCTGATCACTTCTGCAATCCAGCAGCTATGCTCTATCAACCCTCAACCCAGAATCCACCTAGCAATCCCCTTTCCTCTGCCCAGGCTTCTGAGCACTGCCGAAGAAAACACTATAATCACGTGTGTGATACCAAAATACATGTATGGCCAGCTGGGCCCCATGTCATAGGAGATATGTTTATCTACTTCCTGGTTGGCCTCTGTTCCCCGTTCCTCACAGCTGGTGTTTCAGACCTTCACCCCTTGCCTCAAGGCTCTTTCCTCTCCGCACATGACTCCCCTCTGTGGCACAGGGGAAGTGAGGGGGGCAGAGCGGGTTCTCAGAAACTTCCTACCCCTCACCCTCCAGGTTTGCCCAACCCCACCCTTCCCTTCACATCTCTATAAAAGGACGTTTTCACCTTCATGTTCACAGATATTTCACACTCACACATCTAAAGCCCCCAGACGGTATCCTGTCTCCAAGGATCTTCAAATCCTTCTGGCTAACTCCTTCCCCTCTGCCTACAAACACGCCAAACCTCTGGGGTCCCCTTGCCTCCTTTGTACATGCTCCCCGTTCTCTCCTAAATGCATCCACTTTAAGTGTACAGTTTGATGAGTCTTTTTTTGGCCATGCTGCACGGCTTGTGGGATTTTAGTTCCCCGACCAGTAATCGAACCTGGGCCCTCGGCAGTGAGGGCACAGAGTCCTAACTACTGGACCACCAGGGAATTCCCTCGATGAGTCTTGAAAAACATGCACATCCACGTAGCTACCCTCACGATTAAGATACAGGATATTTCCATCACCCTGAAACATCTTCCCTAATCCCCTTAGATTCAATACCCTAACCCCCACCCCACACACCACTGACAGATCTGTTATGTTTGTTCTAAAATTTCACAAATGGAATTCATACAGGAGGTTCTCTTTTCTGTCTGGCTTCTTTCTCTCTGCATCATGTTTCTGAAATTCACCCATAATGCTGAGTGTATCAGTTTGTTCTTTTTTGGTGCTGAAAAGTACTCCACTGTATGGGCGTACCATCAATTGTTTATCTGTGGATGGATGTTTGGGTTATTTCCAATTTGGGGCTGGAAAAACGTGAATAAAGCTGCTAGGAACATTTGCGTACACGTCTTTGGACCTATATTTTCATCTCTCTTGGGAAAATACCTGGGAGTAGAATGACTGAGCCATACTGTTTACATCTGACTTGACAAGAAACAGTCCTCCAAAGGGGCCGTACGATTTTGCATTCCCGCCAGCAATGTGTACGTTGTCTAGAGTTTTTTATCTTAAAAAAAAATTTTTAACACACAAAAATCAATTGATAAACACGTTGACATCGAAATTAAAAACACAGTATCATATACAGTTCTTAAAAAAATACTTAGATGTAAATCATACAAAAGAGAGACAAGACTTATATGTTGAAAACTTCAAAATGCTGATGAGAGAAATAAAAGATCTAAAATGCAGAGACATACCATGTTCATAGTATAGAAGATTCAACATAGAAAAGATACCAATTCTTCCCAAACTGATATACAAGTATAATGCAATTCCTACCAAAATTCCAGAAAGATTTTTTTTTAAACATCTTTATTGGAGTATGATCGCTTTACAATGGTGTATTAGTTTCTGCTGCGTAACAAAGTGAATCAGCTATACATATACATATATCCCCATATCTCCTCCCTCTTACCCTCCCTAACCCACCCCCCTAGGTGGTCACAAAGCACCGAGCTGATCTCCCTGTGCTATGCGGCTGCTTCCCACTAGCTATCTGTTTTACATTCGGTAGTGTATATGTGTCCATGACACTCTCTTCGTCCATCCCAGCTTACCCTTCCCAGTCCCCGTGTCCTCAAGTCCATTCTCTACGTCTGCGTCTTTATTTCCGTCCCGCCCCTAGGTTCTTCAGAACCACTTTTTTTTTTTGCCTATAGTTTTAAAAATGTTGATTCCTAGGTCTTTCCCCCAGGAAGTTGATTCTGTAGGTAGAGCCAGGGAATGTGAATTTTTAACACATGTGAGGTAATTCTGACGCTGAGCCATACTGGGAAACTAATGCTCCAGATCCTCTGTTTCACCCTCTCACTTTCCATACCTTTCTCAAGGCACTGCTCTCTGGCCCCTACCCTCAGGATAAGGTCAAAACTGCCAGTGTCAAGTTCCAGTGGCTGAGTCTAATAAACACTGACAAATCCTTCTCCCACGTGACATCTGGCAACATTCTCCAGTAGAGCCCCTGACCCAGTCCCACTTCCAACTGCTTATGGAGTCTCTCAGCCCCAGAACCCGTCATCCATCCTGAACCTGCTCCTCCTTTTGCATACCCCAGATCGGTTCGTTGACCCCACTTCCACCCGGTCACACAATCTGGAACCTCTGAGTTCTCCTGACTCCCCCCACCTTCTCTTAATTCTAACCCTCTCCCATTTAATTAGATCCTGAGTTTTATAAGATTAGACCTACCAAACGTTTCTCAAAAATCTATGTCCTCCTTTTCCGCTCCTTCACCAAAATGTGGCAGTCACCACTTCCCACTGGCTCTACAGCAGCCTCCTAACCGAGCTCCCTGTCTCGGATCTCTGCCCTTCAGACATGCACTCCACCCACCGCCCGAGGGCTGACAAAGGCAAATCTGTTCTTGTCTTTCCTCCACATAAAATCCTACAACGGCTCCCCTCTGCCGACTGAATACCTTCCATCTCTGTGGCTCAGGTCAGAGGTTCCCAAACTTTCTGGGTTCACAGCACCCTTAGTGTCTCGGTAATTTCTTCACAAGGCCCGAGGCCAAAAGAAATATCTAATGGTTCCATTTATTCAGTGGTTAGGTCCAAACGACTTAAGTATTTAGGGCCTCGCAACTTAGAGGCCACGTGGAAAAAAATAATACTACACGTAAACTGAAAGAGAAATGCTTATTTCATTCTTAACTATAATTACTCACTAGTGGGGTGTGTGTACCTGTTGGGCGCTGCACATATTCCAAATCTTATACTCTTGTTAGACACAGCCACTCTCATTACCATGCCATGTTGATTTTCATGTGGTATTTGAATTGTATCACAGCGACAGCCCAAAACTCAGCTGTGCAAAGACACATCCTTGAAAGGCAAGTAGCGCGATCTAATACTGAAAGTACTAACTACCTCAGGCGTGGTGTTTGACACTGTGGAGTGCTGCTGTATTTCTCTTAAAAGTTTAAAACTAGCTGCAGTGCCTCGAGAGCTTGCTGGGGCTCCCAGGGCCCCTCAGCACACAAAGGAACCACAGGCCTTAGGCATTCGAGGCTCTGTAAAACCTGGGCCCAATTCTTCTTCATCACATCTCTTCCCCAAACTCAGCCCATGCTGTCATGTCAGTCTCTGTGCTCACCATGACCTGCCGCAACTCAATCCATCTACCTCTGCTTGTCCTTCAAGTGCCCCCTTTCTCCAGGAAATCAGAAACTGAACGCCTACTGCACTTGGTATGTTCTTTTTTCCTTTTGGCTGCCACGCCGCTTTGTGGGATCTCAGTTCCCCGACCAGGGATCAAACCTGGGCCTCCTGCAGGGGAAGTGTGGAGTCCTAACTACTGGGCCGCCAGGGAATTAATTCCCTTGGTGAGTTCTTAGGATGCACTTACCACATTTCTCAGGTGACAGGCACTTAATTGCATGTGGCCTCTCTGGTTCTCAAAAATCTGGGGGCTGGATTGAATTTTAAGCACTTTGTAGGGCAGGGACTATCTATTTTGTTTCTTGTGAAATACACACAGGCAAGTGCCTGGGGCTTATGACAGCTCAGTGAATAATCACAGCGTGAACTCCTGTGTAACTGCTGCCCGGGTCTTTGCTCCCCTCATACTTAGCAGGTGATCCTGTCTGCAGAATGAAAGGAAGTCGATAATTTAAGATATCCAATACTGCACGTGGGATATAATCATTCTGATAAGTTTATCCTAACGAGAAGGACTTTTCCACACAGAAACCTACATGATAAAAGCTAAAAACAACTGCCCAGGTGTAGCTCTGTTTGTTCACTCACATTTAAAAATTACTTAAATTTATGGGAAAAAATGATACGGCATTTGCTTCAAAATGATGGAGGAGGGGGAGGGGGACGTCATGTGTGGACCATCACTGAAGCTGGGTGGCTGGGTGCATGCGGCTTTCTTCCTATTCTCTTTACTTTTGTGTGTGTTGAAGTTTTTCTAAAATGAAAAAAAATTTTTAAGAAGAGAAGCTAAAAAAAAAAAAAAGAAGCTATTTAAGGAATACCTTTGCAGGGGGTTGAAAAGAAAGGCCTGTTCTTCCTGCCCGCCCTCAGCTGTAGTATAAATCTTGAGAGCCTGATCCTACAATGTCACAGGGTTGGAAGAGAGAAGAGAAACCCAGGGAACGAGCAAGAAGGACCCGGTCAGCACTGTTTCAGGCTTCCCTAAACACAGAAAAATGCCTCTGATGAAGTCAACCACAATTTAAATAATTGTCTCAAAGCGCAATTTGGGACCGACAGCCCCTCTCTGGAGGAGACTCTGGGCAGACTTACTTTCACGTAGGAAGGGGTAAGATCGCTTTGATTACAGAAGCTGCCAGAACAGGCTGCCCATCTGACTGGAGCTCAAGGAGCCCTACGAGATCATTCTCTTCCCTTCCCTAGATGAGCATCGATATTTCTGGAACACACTGCTCCTCCGGAGGAATCTAGATGGGCACTGGCTTTACCGCCCTGCTCCTCCTAACCTCTTCTTTCTAAAGCACAACCGCCCAGCTGGCCCCGACACACCTGGCATTTAAAACCAGCTCCCTCTCTGACTGGGAGGCCTCTCCAGGTACGAGTAAGATGTCGTGACACAGCTAGAAACTCTGCAAACCAGATCCTTCTAAGTGCACCTCCAGCAGCGACCAGAAATGTTTTGGGTTGGCCCTCCTGAAAGGTATTTAAGGACCAAAAGACCACAAATGAAGTCCCAACTGCTTTTATGCTCCCTTTAAGCATCCCCGTAGGCCAAATATTTGAGAGGCTCGTTCCTTCTCCGAGCAAAACAAGAAAGGTGGTTGCATGGTAGGGGGTGAGACCTTGGAGAAGAAAGGGGTGGAAACTTTGGGAGGTGGTGTGGTGGGCACTAAGGAGGGAGCAGCTGGAGGCTTCTGAGAAGAAGAGAAACGTGGTACAAGTCTCTGAAGGAAGGTGAGACAGGCAGGCACCAGGGGACACAGTAGATGAGACAGAGAAGAAGAAGCAATCACAAAGGGTAGTGAGGAAAGCAATGCCATAACCCCAGTAAGAAGGTCTGAGCCAGTGGGGGCAGGGGAGGGTGGGCAGGGAGGGTGGTGGTCAGGAACCAAACAGGAGGGGAAGAAGAATGTCAACAGGACTTTGTCCTGATCAGAAAAATGAAGTGCAGGAAAGGAATGAGTTAACGAGGACATGGAGATTTTGACCCTAGCTGATGGTGAAACTAGATCGGTTAGTCTGAAGGCAAAAGCTGCCACTTCCTCAAGAAAATGCTTAAGGGTTGAATACTGTTTTCTTATAAAATTTATTGGTAGAAACAAGGCCATTCACACACACACACACACACACACACACACACACACACACACACACACAC